>NW_026999372.1:758099-997561 GCF_037126465.1 Ornithodoros turicata | reverse complement strand
CGCACATGGTGAAAATAGTGATGTAATGTCATAATGGGCGTCAATAGTCATACAGCATTGTATTACACTGTTTGAAGCAGCAGTACTCCCATAAAGTCGATTCTTGGCATATGCATGAAAATAGTTATGGAATATGGTAATTACCGTCGGTGGTTATAAAACACTATACGACAGTGTTTGAAGCAATATTGTTCCGATCAGATTAATTCGTGCGCATATCATGAAAATAATCATGGGATATCATAATGACTGTTGGTTGTGACAAAACACTGTGTGACGCTGTTTGACGCAGCTCTAGCCGGGTACAATTGATTCATGCCACATATCATGCAAATAGTCATAAAATGTCAATGACTGTCAGTCGTCACAAAACACTGTGGCACTAGTTGAAGCAGCACTAGCCCAGTAAAATTGACCCATGCCATGTATCATGAAAATAGTTATGAAATGTCATAATTGCCGTCGGTAGTCATGAAATGCTGAATGGCATTGTTTGAAACAGCGGTAGTCCCATAAAATTGATTCATGAAACACATAATCAAAATAGTCACGGAATCTCATAATGACGATCGGTAGTTACAGAACACTGCGTGGCACTGTTTGAAGCAGTGGTATTAAAAAAGTCATAAATTTGTTCTGCCATTTGTCGAGATTTGGGCGCACGTTAGAGAACCCTAAGGTTGGCAAAATCAGTCCACAGACCCTATCATTTCTGGCGTCGCTCATGATCACAGTTGTGTCGCGACGTAAAGCCCTGACTTAGAACAACAGTCATAAAAGCAATTCATGGAGCATATCATGAAAATAGCCGTGAAATGTCATGATGACAAAAAGCTGCCATAAAACACCGCATGGCACTGCAAAACCCATGGCTTGTTGGATCGGTAGCCATAAATCATGCTACATTCACGTAATCATGAAAGTCTCAGTCATGATAGTTTCCATGACGGAATACGTTTACATGTGTTCCGTGGGTTAAATTTGGTTGACCACTGGATTAAATTCGGTAAAGCTTGGATTAAATTGAGTGACCTATGGATTAACATGAGCGGGGAATCTTTCTTAATTTCCAAAATTTCTTATTCCCAATTCAAACAACTGTGGGATAAGAGCCTTATGCATCTGTGTGTGAAAGAGGCGTTTGAGGCGGAAGTGTCTGTATCGTCCCTAATTGTGCTCTAGCTGGGCCAATGCTCCATATTTCTAATAACTTCAGCTTTTGGCTTTTCACAAATTCAGCTTGACCGCTGAGCAACATCAAAGTGTTGGCAACATGTCCCTGAGCATGGGAGAAGTATACAAGTATACTCCAGCTCGCTTGCATTTTACTCCTATCTTCAACTTCAAAGTACCCCGATGTTCATTCTCATCTACTGATGAGGGTTGCTGCAGGGTGCAGTCACTCTGCTAGCTGCTGTTTCCTCATTGATTTCTCAGTTCGTATTCCTAATTCCTCGCACAATACCAGGAGATCGACTTTTAGAAGCGATTTCAGGTCCATAATGGCAGAGGTGAGCCTACCTGTTCCAAACTGTTATGCCTAAACGCACACGTGTCCATGTCAAACGTCCAAAACATTTGAGCTTAGCGTGCATTAAGAAAACCTGAACCATCTCGAAGAACGTGGACTCCACCCGAGTAAGCCTCGATGCTTTTCGTCTGGGAGCACCTGCTGGCTACATGTATCCCATCGATCCACGAGTTGTTGCACTACTGCCCCAGAAGAGTGGAAGGTCACCAGCGGCAAGCTAGAGAGCTAGAGAGCGAGCTTGTGATATAAATCCATACTGAAGCGATCAAATAGTTAGAAAGCAATCTTTTGTCCCCGTTTTTCCGTGTCCCTCGTCTCGGCGTTTCTTCTGTGTGGAAAGCTAGAGGAGACCTTCGGCTGTCTCGCTTCCAAGATGCAATCTAAACTAACATGACAATGCCCTTAGCTGCCTCGTGATAGCCTTGACTAGCAAATGCACCCGGTGGTATGAGAAGGGCAGATCGTTAAACGCTGCCATGAACGCGTCTGCGCCCTCGGTTGACGTGGCTCCGCCTATCGCCCGAGCTGAGTTTTTGACGCCGGCCACAGGAATTTCTGAGGGGTAGCTCAGTAATGCTATCCCACTAATAACATAGATAAAACCTGCCGTTACCAAACACCCTGTCGCAAGTGGGGCCGGAGTCAGCTGTTGAGAATGCTTCTTTAAATGAATGAATGCCTGACAGAAAAAAAACAAAAAACACGAGGGAATGGAAATCATGATTGTTATTGTGTACAGCCTCTACCGGAGTCACAATAAGTCGACACCAGAATCGACACCATTTTGGTGCCCTAAATATAGCATCCCTAAACTGAACATAGGTTCGAATCCTTGCGCCGCACGCATTTGCGTTTTCGTGAATTATCTGTATTCATGTGCGACATATCTTGCCGCACCGAACACAAAAGAGGTCTTCCACCACTCCTGCGCGGGCCGCTGTACACATCGACCCGTTCTAGTCGAAGCCTATGCGACACTCTATTATCCACGAAAAAGGTCCCTCTTATGTAACATATATTTGTATGCTATCTTTTGCAGCACGTTGGACTACAAGAAGAATTGTGTTCCAGACCAACTAAAAGCTAAAGGATGTGATGAACAATTTCTTCAGAATTATGTTGCAAAGATACAGCGTGAAATGACAACCCAATGTGCAGCATCGAACTCGATCTGTGAGTATAACCACAGGAAGAGCGCTGGCGCATAATGCATCCTACATGTCTTCTAGGAACAGTAGTTTTTGTGGTGTCGGTAGTAAAGGTCGCCATACCTCAGGAGGAGTGTGTTACACCATCTGCTGTCTTCCATTGTCGTTCTAAGGATTGTCTTAGATTGTTGAGATTACTCTTTGGGGGGACACACAAGCCTTATGAGCAGAACAAGACCGCGGTATTGTAACCTTACCAGCAGTGCAGGTAGTGTTCGAACAACCGGCACCAGAAGGCCAAACAGAAATTGTTTCCCTACTGGATCAGATAATCCTGCACAAACTGAATGCGTCAGTGTCAAACCCAATAAGGCATATGAGAGAAATCGCAGAAACTCAACGGCTCCACACAGCATCGTAGTGCACTTTGTATAATTCAAAAGTTTCTGCATTATTGTTGCATGTTGATTTATTTCCTGTTATTATATAATTGTTTGATATACAATATGGCATGATGCATATTCTATTAAAAAGCTGTGAGAGCAGCACCGATGTCATCTTAGCAGGCGGCTTAGGCGGACAGGTCAACACCCGTAGGACAGTGTGTGCAAGTACTGGACGAAAAATTTGCAAAAATTCAGCAATCAACGAAGTCGTTACAGATTTTCTGGGAAACGTTCATTACTGAAATCCATCGTCCATATGAAACCACCGATAAGCGAACGTACTTTGATATATACCTACGCAAACTTTCGCTAAGCATATAAACCGAAAACAGCACGATGCACCTATTGTGAGCCATATCGTAGTGGTGCGTGCCGTTTTTGTCGGCGACGATTGGTCAACTTTGAGTATGGTGGCCATGTGACGTCGAGACTGGGAGGTACCCGGGATCGAATGCCGGTTCGAGTTGAGCTGTCTGGGGTTTTTCCTGTGCACGCTGTCAGACATATGTCGGCAGAGTTCCCTTAGAGGTCGGGCCGGGAGACACATTGCTACAGAGTGTTCGTCGTGAAGTTGCCCACCTCCGTGAGCTTGTGCATTAAATGCAGAAAGCGGAAAACACGATGCTGGGAACAAAGAGGAGATATCTGAACCAGTGTTACGGATTTAAATCCGGGTATTTGATTTAAATCTAAATCCATCAAAGGGCTCGTGGATTTGATTTGGGATTCAATTTACGGGGAAAATATGGCGAGGATTTGGATTTGGATTGAATCACCCATTTTCACAGATGATTTGGATTGAATCACATTTTCGACAGATGATTTGGATTTCGATGGAATCACAATTTCAGCAGATGATTTGGATTTGGAATGAATCACGTTTTTTTTTTCGACGGAATTTGATGTGTATTTGGTCAAGCTCCTTAAGGGAAATGGGTGGATTCTGACTGCTGTGAAATTTCACGTTGCTGGGCAGGCAGATTTTTGTCTGTCGTATCTGAGGCAGTCTCTATAATTAGGTTTTTACAAGACATTTGGCTGAATTGTATTTCACAAGTAGTAGGGATGGACTCTCATAGTGCACAATGCTCAACTGTCCTGAACACGACTTAATTAGGAATTAGAGCTAATTGGGACCCCCACATTAATCAGCGCCCTCCAGGGAGGTACCACACTAAATGGGGAGCATCAAACTCGTGTCCAGACCAGCTGAGCGTTCTGCACTACGAGAGTCCATAAAAAATAAAAAAAGGTAGAAAATAGATATAAAGAAATAGAGCGGAGAGAAACAAGTTATTCGAAAACCGACGATGCCGCAGCCAAGAAACTGCTCCGGAACACCCGCCTGCCATGTTGGTGGTTGGCAGCCAGCAGTTGCAGAGATCAACGACAGGTGACCACTTAGTTGCAAGGCATCACACCAGATGGCATCACCATCGTAACTCTATGCGAGAAAGACACAACAAGACACTAGCGGCAGGTAAAAATGGCAACACTGCTGAACAAGCCTAGCCATGCGAGAGAAAAGGTCTAAGTGCTACTGCTAAACAGCACGGAGAAAACAGTACACATTGGGGAAAAGGCTTAATAGGAGCGATCGGTTAGGCGTAACCACAGCGTCCCAACAGTATGCAGCTAACACAAGGCAGGAAACGCTAAACGTGCGTCAACACGGAGAAAACGCTTGGTCACTGCTGAACAAGTCTAAACATGCGAGAAGTCTTAACACGAGTGCAGTCAAACATCGGCAAATCACTTGTTGGTCATCACTAAACACGGGGGAGGGGGCATGGCAAACATGCGAGAAAAGGAGCGGGGTAAAACAATGTGGCAAATCACTCACCTTTTCCCTCGCGGCGACTGCTCATCAGCCAGGCAAAAACTGAGCAGGCACGGTGACTGCGGAGCAACCGAGCACACGTGTGCTCTCCGCGCCAGCCAGCCAGAAACTCAGCGGGCGCGGGGACTGCGGAGCAACCGAGCACATGTCTGCTCTCAAGCAACTGACTGGGGCAACTGACTGGGACCGCGGCAGCTACGCATGCATTCGCGCGCGCGCTCCTAGCGCCCTCTGCGCCGCCCGCCGGCAGGTGGTTTCGGTTTCGCCCTTTGCTGCGCGCGCTCCTAGCGGCGATGGGTGCCTTCTCAGTTTCGGTTTCGCTCTCCTTTCTTTGCGCGCGTTTATCTGTATACAGGCAGCGCGCTCGCGTCATCATTCTGATCGATACGTGGAAAACACCATGTGTGGTTTGTTCTCCTGCATTTCTCGTCAGCGAGGAAAGACAAGAAACGAAGAACTTCACAAATTTATTCGCGGCATCGTAGAGGAAGCCTTTCAAGTCGACCACCTGGAATGGTTGCAAGCACGGAAATGTCAGGACAAGACGAAGACGCTCGACCGCATCTTGGAGGCGGACAGAGTGACTAAAAAGAAGTCCAACCTTAGCCTGGATAATCTGTATTGGGAACACAGTTCCGATCTAGAGGACGAAGACAACGTGTAAATAAAAGCGATGCATTTCTCTTCGAGTCTCAGTCTCTTATTTTTCTTCGTGCAACGTGTACGCACCCAACATGTCTTCCCCCGAGCCTTTTCGTTTCCGTCATCCTTTTCGCTGTATCTTAAGCGGCCCCTCCATGTGCGGCGAATCTACTTTCGTTGCTAACGTGCTGAGGAACCTGAACGACATGGTGGACAAGCCTCAGTCACAAATATTCTACGTGCAGAAATATGCTTCGCCGAGCACGCAGGACGAATTCGAGACTCCGTAAAATTTACCAAGGAGCTACCGCGAGAGTGGGACACGTTGCGCGCTACGCTGATCGCCGTCGACGATCACATGACCGACACCGGTTCCTTGAAGGACGTCACCGATCTTTTCATTCGGTGTTCTCACCACGCCAATGCGTCGATTTTCTTACTCAATAAAAACATCTTTTTCAACAGTAGCCATTTTAGAACTATATCCTACAACGCCAGTTACGTCGTCCTGTGGCGCACCGTGCGCAGCGTGCACCAGAAGGAACATTTCGGGTAACAGCTATTTGGCAGAAAAATATTGGAGTATTTTCTGGACGCATATAAACAAGCGATGTCGTCACGCCATGCTTATTTACTCGTGGATCTTTGCAACTATACGCACGAGGATCACAGGTTGCGTAGCAATATCTTTCCGGGGGAATGTCTATATATCTACGCCCCGAAATGAGTCTCCGCCCTCACCTCACTTTGAGTACTCTCCACTCTATCCCCTCCGCGCCGTCGCGACGTCTTGAGATGTTCTTCCTCGTCCGACATGAAACACCTCTCCGAAATTTGACTCAATGTATTGAACGGAAAGGTGGCTCTAGATCCATACACGTTCGCGCGTTTGAAGAAGCACAAACGCTTTTTATGACGGCTCGCCTACAACAAGATTCACAAGAATCCGCAACGTTTGAAGAGCTATCTGTCTCAGCAGCGAGAACAGGGCCTTCTTTCGTCGGTGGTTCCTCTCCTATTTTCCGCCGTGTTGAGCCTTTTCTTCAATGGCCAAGAGAATTGAAGTGACCACCTCCACCATCGGAAACATTCTTTCCTCGAAGGAGAGTGACGACGTCAAAGTGAAACTCATACTGCAAGCAGTGTATTGCATACTCAAGCAGTACGGATTTGACCCCTACGACAATAAAAACAAGGCGTCTGACGCTACAAATGACTTTGACTACTCGCTCTCTCTCCAGAGGTGGACGAAGAGGAAGCAGAAAGGGTCGTCTCGGAACTAAAGAAGGTTCTTTCCTGGGATCGCGAGGGTTGTGTCTCCGTGTCGGGCAAGCCCATCAGGCAGTCCTCCGTTTACGAACCCGTCAATTATTTGTTGCAACGTAAGACGAGAAAGAAACCTTCCTGGTTCCCCAAAGTGTCGAAACTATTGTGCCTGATTTCTCTGCCCAAATATCGCGAGCCTCAACAGCAGCAGCAAGCCTCCATTGCGTGGACGACTTACGGAGGGATATGAGAAACCAGCGGGTGGTTTGGGGGGTGTGGACCGCTGTAGAAAAGCGCATCACTTGAGCAAAAAGAAGCCTCTCGCCATTCTCAGAAAGCTGAATGCCTACACGCTTCATCGGTCAGAAGAAAGTTTAATCGGAGACGCATCATCACGCTCAAGATCAACGACGTGTGGCAAATGGACCTCGCCGACTTTTCAAAATACAAGTGATTCAATGGTGGCTACCACTACATTCTCGTGGTGATCGATTCCCTCTCCCGCTTTCTGCGCACCCTCCCGCTAAAGACGAAGCACCCCGCCGAAATGAAAAGGGCCATGATAAGACTTTTTCGGGAGGTAAAGCAACTGCACGCATCTTTTGCGACAGAGGAGAGGAATTCTACAACAAGACCGTCAAGGAGTACCTGTCACAAAAGAAGGTCCACATGTATTCCACCTTCTCTCCAATAATCAAAGCATCGCAGGCAGAACGTGTGATACGCACTTTACGCGACAGAATATTCCGCTATTTTAGAGTAACCGGAAAATACCACTTCGTTTCCGTGGTTCACAAGGACAGCACCTGGAAGATTACCAGGGTAAGGAAGTGGACGGATCTTTCTACCCGGAGGAGGTTCTCGTCATACCCCGAGACGCCAATCAGCCTTGGTCAGCAACGAAAGTGCTGCGAAAGAAGCAAGTGAACGACCAGAGCTTCTCCTTGGTTCGCTGGTTCGGTTATGACAAAGAACACGACAGTTGGGTTCCGAGCAGCGACGTGGTCAAGATTGGGAAATGACGTCAGATATCTACGTCCACCTGCTCTCAAATGCCAGCATGGATAAGTTTCTCTCGAATAAACTGAACACCTTTATGGTAGCTTTCGATAGTCCACTTCAGCTCTCGAATCGCTATAAAGTCGGTCTGATGGATCTCAGCATAAGCAACGATTTTTTAAATGTTTGGTACGAAAGGCAAGATGTGGAAATCAAGGTTTCTTTCTAGGAACTTTTCGTGTCACCTCGGATCTCGAGAGGGATTTGGGAAAAGCCCTTTCGGAATTTAACGTTTTGTGTACAAGAAATCGCGATACGACTTCGTCTTCCCCGTGGACGTGTAAGCCGTGGAATTGGACCCTCGGCTCGCACAGGCGCTTGACGCCTCGCTAGCGTCCCATGAAGCTGAACGTGCGGTGAAGCCTCCCGAATTGAGCGAACGCGAAGCCACCTCCATCTTATTGGAGCACGCCGCACCCGTCGCTTTCGGCGACGTCACTTTGAATTCAGAAACCACGTTCCTACGTAACACACTCAACAAGTATTTCCAGACGCACAAGCTGGTCGCCTCGCTAGAATTCGCGAATAACATCTACTCTGTGAAAACGCCGAAAGCGTTGCACGTACTGGAACCCTTTTTGAACCTGCTACGTCTCACACCCGTCGAGGGACACGGAGAAACGCTACGCGTCTCTCTCCCCGCAGCGCGCTACTTTTCTTTCACGACCAAGACGAAAATTCCTCGATGTTTGCAAGTACATATGCCCCTCCCCCCGGCTATTATGCGACGCCGCAAGCACTTCTGGGTGCGATTAACCAGCGCGTAGGCGAACGCGTGCGCTTCAGCTTCGACAGAACCGAACAGAAATGTAAAATTCGGCTTTGCGAGGGCACCTCCACCTTAGGATTTTCCGAGTACCTGGCCGTGCTTTTGGGCTTCGAATCGCGTACCGTGTTCACGGGGGAGGAAGAGGATGCCACGAGCTCCGTCGAGGTACTCCTGGAACCCCCGTTTCACAATATAATCGTCTACACGGATATCGTTGAACCCACGTACGTGGGGAGCGGGAAAAAAACTATATTAAAAATACTACCCTTTTATTACGAGAAAGACAAGCACGTCGTCACCTACATGTTAGATAACATCCAGTATTTTAACCTGTCTCAATTCGAAATTCCCTCAGTGACGATCGTTCTCGCGGACGAAACAGGAAGAGGTTTGCCGTTGCGATCCAAAGGCAGAACAAATTTAACGTTGCATTTCAAATATGTACTGTAATTCCCCCCAAAAATCTGTATTGAGAGAACAGTTCCTGAATCGCCCGAACGTTTTCCAAAAGGCTCTCATCACTATGCTGCGTTCGGGCTACAAGCTCTTCATGCATACGCATCACATAGTTTAGGGGGAGGAACTCGTCCTGAAACTGCTGCTTAAATGTGCTCAGAGAGAAATGGGGATATATGCGTATTGATTCAATATTGATTGATTCAAATATTGATTCAATACTGGACCAACATGGGCAGCGCAACCAGGCTCTATATTGGACCAATATTGGCTGCCTATCTTGGCAAGCCCATTTTGTGCCAATGTTGCCCATATTTCTGTGATAATGCCAACGGGGAGACCGTGTAATAATATAGCTTTATCCGGTTTAACATTCACAACTGATATTATTTCTATCTTCCCCCTTTTTTGATTTTTCATTTCTGCAAATCTCATTGATACACATTGCCATAGATTTAAAAAAAAAAATCAAAACAACTGCATCGCCCCAAAAACGAAGAACGGGTGCTACGCTCGTCTTGCTGAAGGACACGGGCAGTCCCACGGAATTGCCAGTGCCAAACATCCCTCAGAAGCCTTCATTGGGATCGCAACGGTCTATAAACCAAAAATTTCCAACCCGCTCCGAGAGTGCACAGGAGCGAAACACTTGCAATTGCAGAGCAATTCACATTGCTTGCATTACCTTTTGTTTTTTTTTTACTTGACCTGCCGCAATTCCGTTATCATTTGAGTAACCAGAGACATTGAAGCCCGTATGAAACGTCCGATCCTACTGTCGCGCATGCGCATTAGCTGTAGGACGCGTGATTTCGCTCAAACGGCCACGCTCGCTCTCAGTCAGTTCCACCTAGTTGCATTTGCATCGCGAATCAAGGTGGCGGCTGCTTCCAGTATGTGGAAGGTTGAGTTGTCGAGTGCATGTTACAATGGGATCGCTACGTGTGTTGATTGTTTCGGATTGCTGATTGTCGATTGTATCATCTGCGGGAAGTTGCTGGATGTAACGATGTACTGAATTGGGCATTCCACACACTTCAACGTCCAATCTTGCTGTGCTGCTTGGGCATTTGTGCAACACGAGTACGTGCCATTTTCTGTATTTCAATTAATATTCATATATCAGTCAATATGGGGTGCACACAGGCACTATGAGGCCCATATTGCCAGGATTTTCCTAATATTGGCTCAAACTGGGCAATATGGGACCAATATTGCCAAGATTTTCCCAATTTTGGCGAAACGGGCCCCATATTCCACCCGTATCGTCAATGACCAGCCAATATGGGCCCAATATTGTGTGCTGCTTTCGGCTGTGTCCTGTGTGCTTATTTGACGGGAACAAATAAGCACGGGGAATCCCCGGGGAAATGGTACGGCAGGTCGAAAACACCAGTGCTGGGCGCCAATTTTGTAGGCTCCGCGGCCCACAAACCCGTGGTGATTTCGAATACGACCCGCCGTAACCCCGAAGAAGCCGAACACAACAACTACAGAACGGCGAACAAGGTTTATTTTCTTGCATGAGACATAAACTTCCGCCACCAACTGCTCGTGCAGGTATCCGCTGAAACAGGCACACGTTTGGAATATTTCAAGAGAAAAAAACTGATTTTACGCGCCCGTTTCTCGAAAAGCCCCCTTTTTATCTGAGTCATGTTTGGCCAGGACACTTGAGTCTGAAAGCAGGAAAAGTTTTACATTGAGAAAAACTAAACGGAAGTCCAACATAACGTAACAACCTAACCATAGAAGGTTAATTTACCAGTATAGATGCACAGAGCTTCGTTTTCTTCGTCTGAACAAACTACAAGAGCTGGTTGTGCTGGAAGCACGGTCATGGTTAATATTTGCATGGTTAATATTTGGTAAACGTGCTCGAAAGCCATGCAATACCCACCTGTTGCGTACCGGCACTTTCATGACTGATCGCCGGATGCCAAATGTGCACGGATGCCCCGAGTGAGTTCGGTGAGAGTTACACGATGTCAACTGCGCGTTCATACTGCCCAGCAGTCTAGACATTGGCCTTTGACAACGCCACGCCGTAGCAATCTGTCAGTCATGGACGATCCTCCCGAAAACCATCGCGAAAACCAGAGAGCGGCGTCCGCCTGACTCTAGCCACAATCAAGCCGCCGACGGTTGCACGCAAAGTGATGCAATCTGCAGCACTGGCACGCTTTCGAATTTGGCAACATTGCCAAGCACCACGCTTCTATCCGGCACATACTTTCGCGAGGCACTCAACAAACAAAACAAATAAAAGCATCCACTTTTGTTTGTCAACGCATGCATGGAACTTGTTTTATTTGTCTCGTTACTCCGTTATTTTTGTTTACTGTTGTTGCTAACGTTTCGGTGGCACTGCGGATAAGGCTGGCAGGCAATTAAACAGAGCAGCAAAAAATATCCGCGCTTTTATCCGTCGCCGGTTTTTACCGCTGATATATCTATGTGGGACAAGTCAAGCTACTAACAGGGGATATTCCCTAGGCAAGTTATAAAAGGGGGACTGTGAATTGCTTTATGAGTACCCAAATATGTCGTCTTATTCGTTTTCAGGCTTGCAGTGCAATCAAAAAACTATATCCGATGCCGAAGATGTGTGCTTAAGGAAGTACGAACAGGAACATGGCATTATTTCTAGAGGCCTGATGTCCGGCAATGACAAACGACTGTGCTGGTAAGCTCTTTGCCGAGTGCATGCGGCGGTTTCACAGCGGCATCGTGATAAATAAGAAAATGCGTAAACAATGTTGCGGAAGGCTTCGCGGAAGGCAGGGCAGAGGCTTTGTTGTTTTAGGTTCTGACGTTCTCAGCCAAGTTAACATCTTTATCCAGCGTCAGCCCCTTTTCCAGTACCAATCTAGCACGAACGCATTGGTCTCGCAGACTCACAATGAATGCTGTGAGCAAGGAGCAAGCACGAACATCCGTTTCAGTTTCACATGCACAGTGAGCGATGATGGCCGAAAGGCGTTGCACCTTGCTTTGTCGTGAAAAGCTTGAGGCGTTCAAACTGTTTTTGGGAGTATCATGACCAGCAAGTCTGCTGGTCAGCCCTGAAATATGCCGCGGTCAAAACTTCGTGAGGCAGAACAAGGTTGCGCAAATGTTTGGAAACCTCTTGAGTCGGAGACGTTATTAGCAGGCTGCATTTGTCCGCGTCTTCGGTGAACCTAGCCACGGGAACAGCTCCTTCAAACCATACTGGGTACATATTCCACTTTTCGTTCGAGGGATCGAACACTCCTGAGCTGCAAAACCTCCGAGTGCTATCTTCTACAGCCACTCTTTGCTGGGTTACTGCAGGTGGAGTCGCCATTCTGGTCGCCAGTTGAGGTGACCCAAGACGTGCCAGTAGCAAGAATGATAAAGTATTTAATGAAACATAGCAGCCAGATAGAGATGAACGCAAGCAGCCGCTTCGGAGGAAAATGAAAAGCCAAAAGAGAACTACGTGCAAGCACGCAGCTCTCCTTCATACGAGGAAAACAGAATGCATTGCGTTCTCTCCAATGGGCAGTGAAGGAACACCTGCAGGAAGGGTGCCAGGGGAACACCCTAAGGAAAGGCAGTCCAGGGAACAGCTTTAGCAAGGGAGCAAAAAGTCATATGTGTGACGGTCGTGAACACCCCCAAGGGAGTTTCCCATACTCCTTTTTCTTTCTTCCCACGGGGTATAGCACTCGTAGCGCTGAGGACCTAATTGCCATGACATGTTCGCGGAAATGGAGTTTGGCGTCGAAAGTTACACACAGATCACAAATAATGTCAACACGGCATATCTCATCAATGCATGAAATAAGTGGCAATAAGTTGCAAAAAATAGTGGCATTCTTTTTAGGAGCGAACTAAGCTACCTTAGTTTTAGCGCTGTTGGTTTTAAGATGATTGTGAGAGAACCAATAAATGATATTCGACACGTCCTCCTGTGGCAATGCACAATTAGAGCTTGCGCACACAGTGGTAGGGAAAAGGAAACAGGGAGCCAATGACGGGGAGAGGGTCTTTTTTTTTGGCGCGATTTTCCCAGGACTACCGTGTTTCTCTGGTTAATTTCGTTGCTTACATAACCGCAGTCAACTCCTTCCTCGGGTTCCTGGGAAGAGAGTTGTCGTGAAGGGTGGTGGTGGGACGACGCGAGTCTGGTCCGCGGAGAGAGAGCCAGGCCAGTCCAGGTCGTAGCGGAGCAAGTTTATTTACATCTATATACAGCAAGACGACTTCCGACAAGAAAGTCCGGAAAAGATCAGATGACGAGACCCCTACACATGGGCGACGGGCCTTTTTGTTCAAAATCAGGGTGCCGCCCACAAATTGCACAAACAAAATCAAACACGTAAATTTCTCACTTCTCAGCCCCAGGACTGGTCCGTTACTGAAGGTCTCTGAAATGCTTCAATCCTGAAGCGAGCAAATTACAAAGGATTCTTCCCAAAATTAGATAATTGTCACAAATAAACAGTCCAAAACCCATTAAGCTCAAGCTCAAAACGAAATCTATACAAACACATAAAAGGGCTAGCAGGATACGAGTTCCCTACATATGGCATGTTTCTCGAGTCCCCGAGGGGAGACGCATGTCGCAAAGTCCATTCATACACGGACGTCTGGAGATAATCCGCATCTATTCACGGAGCAGTGTATCAATGAAAGTGACTTTAAACAAAACCCACTGGAAAGAAATAGGCAACCGAGTAAACCAGGTTCTGGCAAACAAAATAAAAAAATACAAACAGCAGAGGGGTGTTCTCGATGATCATAGAAACTTAACAACCGCTTTTTTGGAACACAGAACAAGCATCGGAATCAAGGCTGATTTTCGAGTTGGGACGATGCCAAATAAGAACATGCAGGTCCATGCGTACACATTCGAGAGTATGTGCGTGCGTGTTTTCCAGACCCATACATTTCTAAAGAAGGTACTTTCTCGCGCCAAGTGTCAACTGATCGCGAATAATTCCCCTTTCCAAGGCATGCTCCTCAATCACGTATAACAGTTTGCCTATTTTGTGTTGTTATTATCGGGGAGAGAGCTCAGTCTTGCTAAATAATTGCCTTGGCGGTACGAAGTACGTCCACCAAACAACAATTTTTTGATAGGAGAATAGTTCACGGTTTTAATGGTACCAGCCTTCGAACAGTAGGGTACCTACCCCACTGAACACAAAAAATTTGTTCTACTGAAACCACACCAGTAGGCCCGGCAACCTGGCAGCACCCGAGGTAACCTAACATCATACGTTGACCAGAATAAGTATTACAATTGAACGACTATTTTTGTGTGTGTGACGTACGGTCACTTGTGAATTACAATGCTTACGCTTTTCTTCTATCGTTTTGAGTGTTTCACCGTTGTCCCCAGTGTCCTGCGGAAGTGCTGTGCATGTATATTTTTTTCATCCACTAGTTTTCGGCCCGTGGGACAGGACCGTATCCTATTTACGAACATATTTTTCGTTACGTATAACAATAGGTTATCTACTGTAACTTTTCCGCATTTCATAGGAAGCTGCAGTATTATTCCCGTGAATACACTGTTCTTGGGCAAGACACATGGGTTAAGCATAACCGCCCGATTCCTCCCCCTGCTTTCTCCATTTTTACAGAGGTCTTGCAAAAACCAGTGGAGCATTATTTAGTTTGGATAGCCTCAAACGTGATGGCATTTTCTGTGGTAACCTACCGTTTTTGAAGGTAAACGAGTCGGCACAGCGAAACCGATACTCTCCGCGTCCCCGTCAGAATCAGGCATAAGCCATTGTTCGAGTCATGTCGCAGGCATTTGATGACACTTAGCCGAGCCTACAGAGTGGTCATTTAGATGTGACTTTAGATTTAGATGTAACTGAAAGGTTACCGAGCTACAAGGTTTTTACGTTTCACACCAGAAGTATATTTTATTGATGAAGGACGGACTCCGTCCGAAAGCTTGTATTTTAGTAAATACATTATTTATGTTTCAATATCTTTAAATACTTATCTTATTCTATCAAAATACTTCACTTTTCGAAAACGCCGCCTCTGTATTGTGACACTCTCCTCTGTGACACTCACGAAAATGTTGCCATGCTGCCTTATTTTATGAATATAAATCTTTGAAGGTACCACTACCTTATTTATTTCTGAAACCTTCCAGAAAGTGTTTACCTGGCAACAATAGGACTTCGCACAGCAGATGTCACATTAACATATGTTGCCTCCGCCCATTATCCTTAGTGTTTGTTCAAGCACTCACTGGTCGCTGATCTTCCATTTTTGTGCTTAATGTTTACGACTTCACCACTGATCACACAATTGGCGAACACTACGTATATGAGAGTCGAAGATCATGTCATGGTCACCATGGACGTGCTTGCTACATACAATGAATGGCCGGATTATTATTGCCACAGAATTAAGAAAAAAATACATGATGATGGCAGATTTACGCCTTCTTCCATTGTTTCTAAAATGCGAATGTAAAAGTTAAAACTTTGTACCCCGACAGTGGCGCGCAGGTCGGCAGAACCGGCGGCGCGCCGTTTGAAGCAACCGGACGGTGGCGGCGAGCACAAGTTTACCGGGGCGGCTCGGCGCACACCAGGGGGGAGGGGGGGGGGGGGTCGGACTCGCTCAAAAAAGCGTGACCACACGGGAGCAGCTGCCATCCGTTGGTCATGGAAGGCGTTCCTTCCGTTGGCTCCTTCATTCCGCTAAACTTGACGTGCTCGTTTTCCTAAATTCATCACTTGCTATCTAAATTCGGCGTACTGTGTGCGTATCTCATATGTATTCGTTAAACAAATAAGCATTGAATATTTTCCCACTACAACACTTGCTTGTGTGCTGCCGTTCGTTCGTCACTTTATTATCACGGTTTACTGTGTGCCATGCTGTGTGTATTCATCTTTGGAATTCTGTTGCCTTCGGAAATACATGCCTACATTCGTTACGATGGTTAACGATTTATTGATCTCGCTCGCAAAGCATACAAACGCCACTTCAATACGTCATAGGCGGTAAACGTCTTCATCCGTGTCGGTGGAAAGCAAAGGGTTGGCGGTGTCGCAGGTAATCTCATAGATAATATATGATTCACGTTTGATATGGCGACGCTCACCTTGTGATTCCGATAGCACTACTCAATTCTGCATGTATCCCGAAGCTTCGTGCGTACTCAACGCAAATACACGGCTAGCCTCGCTTCCAACCGTGGACGCCGTTGCCTCCGTCGGCGCGTTCCCCCGTGTTTCGTCCGACGTGACTGCACAGGGTTGGCAACAAACGGAGCAGCTCCGCTGTAGTTAGGGGGCTGAAATTCGTCCACTAACACTGCCCATGACCAACGGATGGCTGCGCCCGGGCGGTCACGCTCGGGGATAGGAGAATCCCATTGACGGCGCGCCAAGTACGTTCTCTAGAGTCTTCCTATATTAACTCTATGGCGCACACCTATAACTGTCATACAGTGATTTAATGCGTTAGCGTTAGGAGCGTCAAAATGGAAAAAGCTGTATGTATGTGTGTCTGTGTATGTCCGTATAGACCAGAATTTTAGCTACGAACCAGCGCGAACGAGACACTCCCCGTACTCTCGCCACAGCGCGCCACCTGCGAGCACGTTCGGCGCGGGGACTGCGTGTGAAGCTGTCGGAATGCAAGTTCACAGTAGGCGCGGTGAAGGTTTGTGGCATTTTCGTACGTCCTGGATTATTCTAAATCAACAACATATGTTTATCTGGATCACACTGCTCCGTGGTTGATTATACGAAGAATAAACGCAAGCAAAATGTCCAGTTGGACGGGATTTGTAATACGAATGAAGTCGAAAGGGCTATTGCATTGCGTGTACACCAGCTGCACGGAGTTCTCAGTGCTTGAAAGGCGTCGGGAATTCGTAACCGCTGTCATGTTGATGCACGTTGTTTTACGTATTCACCGAATAGGAAATTCTGGTGTAGTAGTTATATAATAACGAGTTCATTTTGCCCGCGCGTCCGGCAAACCGTTATTTTAAGTCCGAAGATTGTTTCATTACACATTTCAATGCCAAATGTGTACACAGCAGCCAATGCTTTCACCAAATAAGCTTACCGTAGTAGTTGTCGTTGTTCAAAATTCAAGCAAATTTAAACTGAGGATTCACAGCGAACTGCCTGGTGTTCATCGCGAACTACGAAATTCCTAGTGTGTGCACAGCATAAAAAAATTGAGTAAGCAATTCGGAAAATCAAATTATGAAAATCTTGTTCATGCAACGTAACAGAGTTAGCATTTTACATTCCATATTGCGGATTAGTGATAACAAACTTTTTTCCTTTGCCGCTGAGCGCTTTGGTCGTGTAACTTTACCCTTTTATGCCGGTCGGTTGACGGACTGTTTTCCAGCGAAGAGCGACATAAAAATCGAAGTATGGGGCATTATGAGTTAACGACCTGTTCTACCATGAACTATTAACAACAATCAGAAATAATGATCCTGTTGATATTACTGTTAGAGTGTGGGGTCCTTGCTTCACACGTGTATTTATTTAATTATGTAAAGCAGTCATTCCCAGTCAACACAACATTGCAAATTCAACGCTGAAAACAGGTTGAAAATCAGCTATGTGAATGCAGGGTCAACGTTTACAATCAACGTTGATTCAGCCTGGCTGATGTCACAGGAAGAAACGGGTTAAATTAACAGCGACCAGAACGCATATTCCACGTAACTGAAACGTAGTTTACGCGTGAATTCAACGTATACCAATGTTGAAAAAGTGGAATAATCAACAGCAAACTGACAACGTATAATTAACGTGCGATGAAAATGCAAATTACACGTAACTACATTTTTAATTATTATTGAATACATGTTATTTCTCGATGCTTTTATTTCACAAATAGGCATATTGTCCTGATAATAGTCATAAATAATAACACAAGAATATGCTTGCCGTAAGGTTTTATTCTCCTTCCATTTGATTAGCACTACTACATTTTTCCATACTCTCTCTTGTGAACAATAAAGGCAGTTAACTGACCGTTCTAATTGTTGAAATGCACTAGAACCTCGCGGGAAGCAACGTCATTTCGGCATTTAGGATGTCTTCTTTCTTTGCGACTACGCCTGCATAAAAGTGAACACAAACAAAGCAAAAGATCAATTCGAACAGCTAAGAGAAAACTTACGTTACATCTGTGTACAGGCTCGCCCTTTCCTCAACATCTGCCTGTCTTTCACGCATCGCTCTCTGTCCTGAAATACAAGTGACGATAATTATCGCACGAATTTGAAAGGGCCAACAACGCTGAAAAACAATTCGGGAGCCCACCATGTAATAGTGGCCCTATTTGCACACTCTACAAATGTAAACAAAATTATGAACTCAAAACCGACGTGCACATACCTGCGCTTTCTACGAATCACTCATAAACCGCACACACTGGACTTGCTAGCAGCGGCGATAATCTCTGAGTCAGCTTCCTGGTAGTAGAGAGCCCGTCGTAACCGTCATAACCGATTCGTATATCCCAGCAGTGTGAGTGAAACCTGTGCTTACCGATATCACAGTCACCAGCACAACCCGGTTCGAAACCAAAACAAGCTACGAAACAAAGAAGGAGCCGCAAAAGCGAAATAAACTTGAAACGCAAGCATCAGTTCATGGCGGTTACGATCTGAGGAGAATGGCGTCTGGTGCGGCTTCCCCGATTCTCGCTTTGAAAGGAACTGACTTGAATTGGATCCTGGATGGGATTGGATTGGGATTGAAATCATGAAGTAAAACTTGTGCAGAAACAACGTTGTTCGTTCTACGTTTCCGGTTACGTTAAATTCCAGCGTAACTATCAACGTTGTCATAACGTGCTCCATTCCACTGCTGGTATATGAGTGTTGAATCAGCGTTGAATTCCTGCATTGCAATTCGCATGTCGAGATTTTACGTAAAATCTGCGTGAAATTCATGTTCTCAATTCACGTTTCACATTGTTCAACGATATTCAACGTAGATTTTACATTCTGTTAACCATGTGTGTTGACTGAGTTTTTTTGTTCACTGCAACACCAGCAAGCATTCGTACGAGACAAATGTTCGTAAGTGTTCGTATGTGACAGGAATATTCTGGTAGTCAAGAACGGCGATACTTAATTGGAAGTGAGAACGGTGAATGAGAAACACATAGCTTGACAGGTGAAGGAATATGTGAAGACAAAATCATGTCATGACATCAACAGTTCATTGAATACTACCCGCAATGTTAAAACATACATATAGGGAACATAACTATGTTCGATATGTGGTTCAACAAAAAGGAAATGCATGTAGCGCCTGCGCTATCGCAGAAGTTTACTAGATGCCACGGACTTTGCTGACTTCAGTTTTTGCTCTGTTTCATTTCTAAGTCTTATGAAACCAAATTCATATGCATAAATATATACACTTAGATAACCGTCGTTGTGAAGTGGAACAGCCTTTCGCCCTTAGGCTTTTTCAGAGCCGTTGAAAAAGAAATCGAACCATCACGGACCTCCCGCCGTAATCTGGACGGGAGGTCCAACGTCTCTATGACACTTACCACAGGTCAACAGGTCCCCGTCAGCCCTGCCAAACGCCAACGGGTAGGGAGCCCTTCTTCTGGTGATCCCAACATTCCACAGATCGTGAATGTTCCCGATAACACCATGGACACTTCGGCACCGCCAGCTCCTCAGCAGACAGATGCGATGAACGATAGCAACCTTGCCACATCACTTCATGACCCGTTCACCACTGTCACCTACAAGAAGAACCGAGCCGGCGGTATTCCCATACTGTTTCGACCAGCAACTACTGACTACTCCTTCTGGAAGGTGAATCCTAATGCGGTCGCTAGTGAGATACGCCTGCTAACCCAACAACAGGTTATGCACCACCGTTTCCACCGAGATGGTTCTCTCTTCGTCTCCGTACGGTCCGAAGCAGCCGCCCGCAACCTTTTGTCTGCTAAGTGCTTAGCTGGCATTCCGGTGATACCATCCATACCCCAATCGTACGCCAGAAATATGGGCAAGATATATGATGTTCCAAGAGAGTATTCGAACGACGACCTCGTGCTCTATCTTAAAGACGCAGGGGTTTTATGAGCACGGCGACAGGTTCGGCATTCCCTAGCAGAAGATGGCAGTGATGTGTTCACCCCGTTACGGAGCGTTATCCTGACTTTTGAACCTACAATCCGTCTTCCTCCCCGAATTGCCCTTGGGTTTCAGACCTTCACAGTCCAAGAGTATATAGAAGGCCCCATACAGTGTTATAACTGCCAACGATTTGGCCATATTGCACGAAATTGCCGAGGTTCTACACGGTGTGGCATCTGCGCCGGACCTCACCGGAGATCAGACTGCAACAATAAAAGAGAGCCAAAGTGTGCTAACTGCAAATCCAGCCATCCCGCATCATTTTCTTTATGTCCTGTCAAGACCGCCGCCACCAAGAGGCACCAAGACCGAACCCTACGACTTCCGTCTGATGCTCCTAGGGATGCTAGTGCCACACTCCCGTCTCGTACAAATGCACAAGAATTTCCTGCACTACCCCCTCGATCTGCACCAGGTAAACGAGGGTCGCTGAACACAGTCGCGGCTACGCCTCTCACAAGCGCACCGCCTCCTCGTCCATCAAGACAGATTACAAACACTTACGCCAGTGTGACGGAACCAGCACCCTCATCAGCCCCCCAATATATGCCTCCTCTGGGACTCTTCTCAGCGGTACTCGCTGCCCTTAAGGCCATTGTCTCTGCTTTTCCTGGTGCGTCGCAACTGCCCGAGGTTCAAGCGCTTCTGGCACTGGAGGCATTATCTTCGCATCAGCATGACGGAATTGTATAAAAAAGCCCTGGCCATGCAGTGGAATCCTCGAAGCCTGCGTAACAAGCTCCCAGATTTTAAATCACATCTCCAACAGTACAAGTTCCCTTTCATAGCTATATGCGAACACGGCATGGAGTGTACACATCGTGTTAGTGGATACACAATCTATCGCTCTCATCATTCCCCTGAGAGTAGAGCAGCGCTATACGTTCGCAATGACCTCGTTGCTGCACCCATCGGCTCAGTTTGTCATCGCTCTTATGATTACGTCACATGCAGGATCCGCCTTGGCCCCATGCTGTTAACGGTCGTCAGTATCTATATCCGTCCCGCGGTACAGGTCCCGTGGAGTGACCTTGAACGCTTACTTGGTTCTCTGGAAGCCCCGGCGCTTGTGCTAGGGGACTTCAATGCACATCACTCGGCCTGGGGAAGCCGAAGGACGGACAGTAGGGGAAGGAGGTTGTTAGAGGCAATGGAGAATAATAACATGTGCCTGCTGAACAACCGCGAGCCCACTTACATGCGATCCCCACTGTCACTTGATGTATTGGACCTCTCGTGGTCCTCAACCGACATGATTCGCCACTTGTCGTGCGCTACGGACGTCGACACTAGAGGTAGCGATCATTTTCCTCTATATATTTCGCACGACAGACTGCCCCTCTCAGCCACTGCTGGACTGATTTCTTTCACAAACTGGAGACGTTTTCGTGAGGGCCTCAGAACATCTGTGCACACCCGTATGTCCCCAGAGGCTCTCTCTCAAGCAATTACCCGCGGTATTCAGGACGCGGTGGTCATGTCTAAAAGGGTAACAGGCCATATCGGCCATTCCCCCGCTATTAATCACCTTAGAGCATTACGTCGCCGAGCAGAAAGAACGGCTCGTCGGACAGGGCAACTTACGGACATTGTGGAATACCGCCGGATGAAAGCTAAAGTAACACGAGAACTTAAAAACGAGGATAGGAAGCGTTGGCGTAACTTTTGCCACCACCTTTCACCGTTCGATCCGGCCACGAAGATCTGGCGGACAATCCGTTCTCTGAAGGAGGCGCCCCCTCAAAAGAATCCTCTCGCGGCCTTGGCTCTCGTTCAGCGTGTAGACGAGAACACGCTTGCGACTGACTTCTGTGTGGTACTAACGACTCCGGCGGCTGCCTCGACCACGCCCCTACACCGCAGTTTTGTCCACAGTTTGACGGCTGAACTTCACCACGACTGGCCCCGTCCCCCGGAAGTTATGGACCGCGACTTCACACTAATCGAGCTAAAGGCAGCGTTGAAGCTTGTGAACGCCACCTCGTCCCCTGGGCCCGATAAAATCACCTATGCCGCCCTACGAAACCTTGACGGGCGGTCACTCCAAGCTCTCCTTCATGTCTATAACACGTCTTGGCAACAAGGATCTTTACCACATACATGGAAGCAGGCCTTGGTTGTTCCCATCCTGAAACCAGGCAAGCCCCCAAATGCCCTATCCTCCTTTCGCCCGGTGAGCCTGACAAGCTGTATGGGGAAACTGATGGAGAGAATGGTTCTGCATCGCCTCGACTGGTGGCTCGAAAAACGACGTGCGTTCCCTCACGAAATGGCTGGATTTCGTCGCCACCGAAGCTCCATGGATCCAGTTCTCGACCTAGTCTCTACAGTTCAACATGCTCGAGCCCATCGACGGATCGTCCGATCGGTCTTCCTCGACATCAAGCGCGCCTATGATACCGTCTCGCACATTTGTGTGCTACATGCCTTGCGCTCGTTTGGAGTATCCGGTCGGCTCTTCATCTGGCTCCAAGACTTCCTTACGGACCGAACTGTCGCTGTCCGTACGTCCCAAGGCCAAAGCCCTCAGCATCCTGTCCCCAAGGAGTCCCCCAAGGAAGCATTCTCAGCCCGACACTGTTTAACGTGGTGATGGCCGGCCTACAATCAGTAATTCCTCGCAAAGTGTCGTTCTCCGTGTATGCAGATGACGTCGCCCTTTGGACAGTAGGAAAATCACGCCCGGCTCTCCAGCGCCGCCTGCAGCTCGCTTTAAACAATATCCATACGTACCTGACGCACCTCGGGATGGACCTTTCACCCGAAAAGTGTGTCGAGCTCCCTTTCACGCGTAAAGCTATGGCCAATTTCCCACTTTGGCTTGGCTCAAAGAAGCTAGAACCAGTACGCTTTCACCGCTTCCTTGGCGTGGTAATCGACTCGGACTTGCGCTGGGCTCGGCACATTAAACACCTTGAAACTAAAGTGCAGCGATGGCTCCCCGCAATCCAACATCTTTCTGGCCCAGGATGGGGCTGTGATCAGCGTTCCCTGCTCGCGGTTCACGCGGCATTGGTGAGGGCAACTGTGCTTTACAGCCTTCCTATTCTGCACAGGATATCAACAACTTCATTAAATACGCTTCGGTCCCTGTTTGCTCGAAGCCTTCGTCGATGCCTCGGAGTTCCAAGAATGGCTGAAACACGACAAGTACTGGCTGAAGCTGGTGAGCTCCCGCTTGAAGTTCTCCGTGAACGGGAAACGGCTCGGCACTACCTCCGTTTGCGTGCTCACATTCCCCGCCACCCGCTACTCAGGAAAATTCGATACCGCCCTGGAAGCGACTTCTATCGAGTAGCGCAGAGGACACGCCAGACTCTCACTGGCTTCATAACTAAGGACACTATACCGCCGGAAGCCCCCTGGTCTCTCCCGGTACCGCCCACGTTTGTACGCCTCCCAAACCTTCTGCAAAGAAGAGATCAGGTCCCCCCTCAAGTCCTCCGAGCCCATTTTCATGCTCTGGTAGACGAGAAGTTTTCTACGTTTACGGCAGCATATACTGATGGCGCATCCCGAAACAACAAGTCCGCCTCAGCCTTCGTCATTCCATCCGAAGGCGTCGTGCACGGAAGACGCCTTTCACATCCAACCTCCTCCACAGCTGCGGAACTCTATGCCATCCTTTTCTTTCTACAACACATCGCTGATTTTCCACCCCGGGAATGGGCAGTCTTTACAGACTCCAAATCTGCACTTCAAGCAATTGAAACTTCCGGCATACGAGGCCCATCCGCACCCCTAGTCACCGACGTGTTAATGGCTTACCACACTATCTACGCCGCAGGCCACAGGCTAGTTCTCCAGTGGGTTCCAGCCCATTGTGGGGTCGTGGGGAACGAGCAGGCCGACAGCGCCGCAGAAGCAGCACTCTCGTCTCGGAACCGGACCCGTAATGTTCTGCTCAGAGGAGACCGCCGTTCAATTCTGCGACGTCTAGTGACACCCCTGGCTTACCGCCAACGGACAACCGACATTCTTCCCCCCTCTATGTTGAACAGAGTTGATCCCATGCTCGCTTTCCGCATGCCACGAAACACATCTCGTCAGGATGCTGCATTAATCCACCGCATGCGCCTCGATGTGGCCTTTACAGCTCAGTGGCGTTACCGCTTGAGACAAATTGATTCTCCCACCTGTTGCCACTGTGGTGCTCTTGAGGATCTGGAGCACATTCTTCTTCATTGCCCTCACTACGAACCTTCCCGAATCACACTCTCCGAGTCTCTTCGTCAGCTGGGCTCTCGCCCTTTCTCCCTACCGAAATTGCTTGGTCCCTGGCCCAATCCAGCCCAGCAACGCTCTGCGCTCAAAGCTCTTCTGACATTTCTGGACACCATCGGACTTCGATCGTTATTGTAAAGGGGCTCGTTATTTTATTCCCCCCCTTCCACCAAGCACTGGGGTAGAGTATCGCCTGTTGCGATGAAACTCCCCACTCTCCAAGGCCGAAAATAAAGTTGTTGTTGTTATATACACTTATGCATCTCTAAAGCCCACGGGGCGCCCGAACAACGATCCATACCTCGAACGCACAGCTTCGCCAATGGACTGAACCGAAGCGCCCGCAGTCCCAGCAGGAAAAACCCGCACGATGGCGCCACAGTCGCTACAAAATGGCCGCGCAGTGGAGCCGGCGAAAATTATTGTCTATATGAGATGGCGAAGCCCCACCGAGGCAGTGGTATATAAGTGGCCATGTAAGGGGATATGAGAGGATAGATATAAATAGAGCTAAATGATTCATGAATTGAAGTTGTCGAAAGACCTTAAGAGTAAGAGGTAATAGTAATTTAAGGTAATTAGAGGTAATTAAAGGCAATTAATGAAAGAAAGTCGAGCTTAAAGGTAATGAATGTAAGATATATATAATTAAGAGGAATATCAAATGAAATTATACGTTACCATAGGTAACTAAGTGTAAAAATGTCAACTAAAGCGGAATTGAGAGTAATTAAAGCAAGTAACCGCAATTCAAGGGAATTAAATGAAATGCAATACTAGCTCATGTAATCTGCAGTTACCTAAGGTAATTAAAGGGTAACTACATGGTGATTGAAAGTGATTGAGGCTGATTAAAGGGTAATTAACTGTACTTAAGTATAGTAATTGAAAGTGTCGAACCGGAAGTCAAGTATACACCGGAGATGGACAACCCGAAGTCGAGTTGGATCGGAAGTCGATACCCGGAAGTCAAGTATGAATCAGAAAAGGCGCTTAATGCTACGCGTTACCACTAAATCGCCACTGAAGTTTGTGGCTACCGACGGTCATTGACATTCCATGAGTATTTTCATAATATGTGCCATTAATCAATTTTATGGCACTAAGCCTGTTTCAAACAGTGTCATACAGCGTTTTGTGACTCTCGACGGTCCTTATGACATGCAATTACTATATTCAAGGTATGTGCCATGAATCGATTTTATGGGCCTACCATAGCTTCAAATGCTGTTGTACAGTATTTTGTGGCTACCGACGGTCTTTGTGCCATTCTATGACTATTTTCATATGACTATGATTTTGGTCATGACTGGACTACATCCAACACACAAAACGTCGCAAACCACTATGTGACACTGTTTGAAGCAGCTCAAGCCCAGTAAAATCGATTCGTGTCAGATTTCATGGAATGTCATAATGACCGTCGCTGCTCAAAAAACACTGTATAACACTGTTCGAAGCAGCTGTAGTCCCGTAAAATGGATTCACGGCACATATATCAAAACAGTCATGGAATGTCATAATGACCGCGGTGGTCACAGACTACTGCAGACACCAGTTGAACCAGCGGGAGTACCATCAAATTGATTCATGGCGCACATGGTGAAAATAGTGATGTAATGTCATAATGGGCGTCAATAGTCATACAGCATTGTATTACTGTTTGAAGCAGCAGTACTCCCATAAAGTCGATTCTTGGCATATGCATGAAAATAGTTATGGAATATGGTAATTACCGTCGGTGGTTATAAAACACTATACGACAGTGTTTGAAGCAATATTGTTCCGATCAGATTAATTCGTGCGCATATCATGAAAATAGTCATGGGATATCATAATGACCGTTGGTTGTGACAAAACACTGTGTGACGCTGTTTGACGCAGCTCTAGCCGAGTACAATTGATTCATGCCACATATCATGCAAATAGTCATAGAATGTCAATGACTGTCAGTCGTCACAAAACACTGTGGCACTAGTTGAAGCAGCACTAGCCCAGTAAAATTGACCCATGCCATGTATCATGAAAATAGTTATGAAATGTCATAATTGCCGTCGGTAGTCATGAAATGCTGAATGGCATTGTTTGAAACAGCGGTAGTCCCATAAAATTGATTCATGAAACACATAATCAAAATAGTCACGGAATCTCATAATGACGATCGGTAGTTACAGAAAACTGCATGGCACTGTTTGAAGCAGTGGTATTAAAAAAGTCATAAATTTGTTCTGCCATTTGTCGAGATTTGGGCGCACGTTAGAGAACCCTAAGGTTGGCAAAATCAATCCACAGACCCTACCATTTCTGGCGTCGCTCATGATCACAGTTGCGTCGCGACGTAAAGCCCTGACTTAGAACAACAGTCATAAAAGCAATTCATGGAGCATATCATGAAAATAGCCGTGAAATGTCATGATGACAAAAAGCTGCCATAAAACACCGCATGGCACTGCAAAACCCATGGCTTGTTGGATCGGTAGCCATAAATCATGCTACATTCACGTAATCATGAAAGTCTCAGTCATTATAGTTTCCATGACGGAATACGTTTACATGTGTTCCTTGGGTTAAATTTGGTTGACCACTGGATTAAATTCGGTAAAGCTTGGATTAAATTGAGTGACCTATGGATTAAAATGAGCGGGGAATCTTTCTTAATTTCCAAAATTTCTTATTCCCAATTCAAACAACTGTGGGATAAGAGCCTTATGCGTCTGTGTGTGAAAGAGGCGTTTGAGGCGGAAGTGTCTGTATCGTCCCTAATTGTGCTCTAGCTGGGCCAATGCTCCATATTTCTAATAACTTCAGCTTTTGGCTTTTCACAAATTCAGCTTGACCGCTGAGCAACTTCAAAGTGTTGGCAACATGTCCCTGAGCATGGGAGAAGTATACAAGTATACTCCAGCTCGCTTGCATTTTACTCCTATCTTCAACTTCAAAGTATCCCGATGTTCATTCTCATCTACTGGTGAGGGTTGCTGCAGGGTGCAGTCACTCTGCTAGCTGCTGTTTCCTCATTGATTTCTCAGTTCGTATTCGTAATTCCTCGCACAATACCAGGAGATCGACTTTTAGAAGCGATTTCAGGTCCATAATGGCAGAGGTGAGCCTACCTGTTCCAAACTGTTATGCCTAAACGCACACGTGTCCATGTCAAACGTCCAAAACATTTGAGCTTAGCGTGCATTAAGAAAACCTGAACCATCTCGAAGAACGTGGACTCCGCCCGAGTAAGCCTCGATGCTTTTCGTCTGGGAGCACCTGCTGGCTACATGTATCCCATCGATCCACCAGTTGTTGCACTACTGCCCCAGAAGAGTGGAAGGTCACCAGCAGCAAGCTAGAGAGCTAGCGAGCAAGCTTATGAAATAAATCCATACTGAAGCGATCAAATAGTTAGAAAGCAATCTTTTGTTCCCGTTTTTCCGTGTCCCTCGTCTCGGCATTTCTTCTGTGTGGAAAGCTAGAGGAGACCTTGGGCTGTCTCGCTTCCAAGATGCAATCTAAACTAACATGACAATGCCCTCAGCTGCCTCGTGATAGCCTTGACTAGCAAATGCACCCGGTGCTATGAGAAGGGCAGATCGTAAAACGCTGCCATAAACGCGTCTGCGCCCTCGGTTGACGTGGCCTCCGCCTATCGCCCGAGCTGAGTTTTTGACGCCGACCACAGGAATTTCTGAGGGGTAGCTCAGTAATGCTATCCACTAATAATGTAGATAAAACCTACCATTACCCAACACCCTGTCGCAAGTGGGGCCCCGAGTCAGCTGTTGAGAATGCTTCTTCTTTGAATGAATGAATGTCTGACAGAAAAAAACGCGAGGAAATGGAAATCATGATTGTTACTGTTGTGTACAGCCTCCACCGGAGTCACAATAAGTCGACACCAGAATCGACACCATTTTGGTGTCCTAAA
This sequence comes from Ornithodoros turicata, assembly GCF_037126465.1. Lineage (NCBI taxonomy): Eukaryota > Metazoa > Arthropoda > Arachnida > Ixodida > Argasidae > Ornithodoros > Ornithodoros turicata. The sequence continues at coordinate 969,109 of NW_026999372.1, read as the reverse complement.
TATAGCATCCCTAAACAGAACACGTATTTGCGTTTTCGTGAATTATCTGTATTCATGTTTGACATATCTTGCCGCACCGAATACAAAAGAAGTCTTCCACCACCCCTGCGCGGGCCGCTGTACACATCGACCAGTTCTAGTCGAAGCCTATATGACACTTTATTATCCACGAAAATGGTCCCTCTTATGTAACATATATTTGTATGCTATCGTTTGCAGCACGTTGGACTACAAGAAGAATTGTGTTCCAGACCAATTAAAAGCTAAAGGATGTGATGAACAACTTCTTCAGAATTATGTTGCAAAGATACAGCGTGAAATAACAAACCAATGTGCAGCATCGAACTCGATCTGTGAGTATAACCACAAGAAGAGCGCTGGCGCATAATGCATCCTACATGTCTTCTAGGAACCGTAGTTTTTGTGGTGTCGGTAGTAAAGGTCGCCATACCTCAGGAGGAGTGTGTTATACCATCTGCTGTCTTCCATTGTCGTCCTAAGGATTGTTAGATTTTTAATATTTCAATTATTTAGTAAGGCACGTAATTAGGGGCGTGGCATGAAATTTGTGAGTGAGATTACTCTTTGGGGGGACACACGAGCCTTATCAGCAGGACCAGACCGCGGTATTGTAACCCTACCAGCATTGCAGGTAGTGTTCCAAGAAGCGGCACCAGAAGGCCAAAGAGAAAATGATGTTTCCCTAATGTGCCAGATAATCCAGCTCAAACTGAATGCGTCAGTGTCAAACCCAATAAGGCATATGAGAGAAATCGCAGAAACTCAACGGCTCCGCACTTGCGATAGTTGCAAGCATCGTATAGCGTACTTTGTATAATTCAAAAGTTTCTGCATTATTGTTGCCTGTTCTTTTATTTCCTGTTAATATATAATTGTTTGATATACAATATGGCATGATGCATATTCTATTTAAAAGCTGCGAGAGCAGCACCGATGTCATCTCAGGAGGCGGCTTAGGCGGACAGGTCAACACCCGTAGGACAGTGTGTGCAAGTACTGGACGAAAAATTAGCCAAACTTCAATAATCAGCGAAGTCGTTACACGTTTTCTGAGAAACATCCATTACTGAAATCCATCGTCCGTATGAAACCACCGATAAGCCAACGTACCTTGATATATACAAACGCAAACTTTTACTAAGCAAATAAACCGAAAACAGGACGACGCACCTATTGTGAGCCATATGGTAGTGGTGCGTGCCGTTGCCGTTTTTGTCGGCGGCGATTGGTCAACTTTGAGTATGGTGGCCATGTGACGTAGAGACTGGGAGGTACCCGGGCTCGAATGCCGGTCCCAGTTGTGCTGTCTGGGGTTTTTCCTGTGTTTCCCTTACACGCTGTCAGACATATGTCGGCAGAGTTCCCTTAGAGGTCGGGCCGGGACGCACATTGCTTCAGAGTATTCGTCGTGAAGTTGCCCACCTCCGTGAGCTTGTGCATTAAATGCAGAAAGCGGAAAACACGATGCTGGGAACAAAGAGGAGAGATCTGAACCAGTGTTGCGGATTTAAATCCGGGGATTTGATTTCAAACCATCAAAGGTCTCGCGGATTTGATTTACGGGCAAAATATGGCGAGGATTTGGATTTGGATTGAATCACAATTTTGGCAGATGATTTGGATTTGGACCGAATCACGTTTTTTCGACGGAATTGGATGTGTATTTGGTCAAGCTCCTTAAGGGAAATGGGTGGATTCTGACTGCTGTGAAATTTCACGTTGCCGGGCAGGCAGGTTTTTTGTCAGTCGTTTCTAAGGCCGTCTCGATAATTATGTTTTTACAAGACATTCGACTGAATTGCATTTCACATATGTATGCACATGACGCAATGCAATTCTTAATGAGGAGAAGGTTTAAAAAATGTTTGGATTTAGAATGGCTTGCCTTTCATTCCGCCATCTCGGTTCTCAATGTCCCGCCGAAACTTTCGTTTCGTTCAAAAATAAATCCTGTCCCGGGCGGCCTGCAGTGCTTGAGTAATATCCCGGAGGTGGTTCGGTTCAGTGGGCAAACGTGATGGAACGCATCGACAAGGGTGCCCACTGATAGCACAGCTTCTCGTCCAAACAAGAGGTAGTGCGGAGTGAAACCCGTGGAATCACGTACACTGGAACAGTATGCCATCATGACCATTTGGAGGGCCCCAGTCGCGTTGATGTTCGTCAACGCAAACCCTGAGCATACAAGGTGCGGTTGAACCGTTCCACCAGACCATCCGATTGGGGGCGATAGGCCGTCGTCCTTGTAATACCGAGGATCTCACGCATGTCTTTGAAGAGAGCGCTTTCGAACGTCCGCCGTTGGTCGGAATGGAGCGAGATGGGCAGGCCAAAGCGGGAGAAGTTCTCGATGAAGCACGTGGCGATAACTTCTGAGTGCTGTGAGGGGATCGGAAACGCTTCGACCCATCTGGTGCAGTAGTCCGAAACGACCAGGTCCGTAGTAGTCCGAAACGAAACGTGTTCTGTCAGGGGCAGTGGGCCAAGAATATCTACGGCGACCCGTTGAAAGGGAGCATTAGAAAGCTGGGTGACCAGAGGAGCACGAGGTGTTACGGGTGGTGGTTTCCGCGAGCAGCATTTCACACACGATGCCCACCAGTCGGAGACGCTGTACTTCATGCCGATCCAAAAGAATCTGCGTTTAATCTTCTCCAAAGTTTTTTTTTTCTGCCGAGATGGCCTCCGAAGGGGCTGTCGTGTGCAGATTTGAGGATTTCAGCAACCAAAGTTTTTGGCACTACAGGGAGGGGAGGACTGGTGGGATTCTCCAAACAATGTTTGTGGCGCAGGTAGTGTTTAGACTCGGCCTGAAGAGACGGGGCCGTAACACCGTCCGACAGTGTACGAATGACCTCAGACAGAACTGTGTCACGCATCAGGTGTGCACATAAATCGGCATCGCACAGTGCCGACTGGAGTGTTGACATGAAAGCCGTGTGTGGCGAATTGGAAGATGAGCGAGGCATTCGCGACAGGGCGTGGGCGTTACGGTGTGATGCGTACACGGCGTTCGGTGCGTGTTCCGGGTCGATGAACAACACGAAAATGAAACTGACTGAGTTGTTCGAGCCAGCGTGCAACCTGGCCTTCTGGTTCCTTGAAGCTCCTGAGTTCCCGAAAGGTAGCACATTGAATTCGAAGAGACCGGCATGTGTCGTGATCGCCGCCTTGTATCGGGATGCTTCATCCAGCTCTACTTGCCAATAGCCAGAAGGAACGTAGCAATAGCAGATCCAACGTAGTGAAGTGCCTGGCACCCGTCAAGAGTTCGACGGTATCGTCGATACGCGGAAGGGGAAAGGCGTCTTTGCGAGTAACTTTGTTGACGCGACGGTAATCGACGCAGGAGCGAAGAGTGCCGTCCTTCTTCCGAACCAGTACGATTGGTGACGCCCAAGGGCTTTCAGAAGGCCGGGCAATACCCATGTCCAGCATATTGGCTATTTTCTCGTCGACGACTTGGCGCCCAGTGGGAGGCATACGACGTGGACTCTGCTTGATCGGCGTGGCTTCACCTGTGTCAATATAGTTACGAATTAGGGAAGTTCGACCTAAGTCCCAATCGCCTTGAGATATAATATCTTCGAAGCTGTGCAGAAGGTCCACCAGGGATGAACGATGGTTGCTGTCCAGGTCCGGGCAACCCGAAATAGACGAGGCAAGTACCGATTGTCCCAAGGGCTACGAAGGGATACGGCCCCGGACACAAGGTGGGCGTTGTCCGATTCTGAAGAGTACTCCAAGTTGTTACTCAAAAGGTGTAATCGGGCTAACGTTGTGCCGCGATACAACGTAACGGGGTCGGGAGACGGATTCGTGACAAGGATGGGAACTCTCCCCTAGTCAGCTTCCGCTAAAGACGAGGTCGTGAGGGCCCCTTTCTTGGAGTACAAATCTGGTCTTGGCTCGAGAACGGCTGCGCCACAGCGACCAGGGACTCAGCAGCCGGAATCTTCACATCCAGGAAGCGCTGTGTATGTGGCTGCAGTACAGTAGTGACCGTGGAGCAGAGGTCCAGGGGCAACGTACGATTTCCTGTGGTTCAGTTTGCGTTGGCGAGCGAGCCCTGAGGGTGCGAGCGTCGACGTCGACGATGCAACGGTGTCTGACGAGGAAGTCTATGAGGAGAATGCAATCATGCGGTATACCACGGACAACGAAAACAGGTTGAACGGTAGTGGTGGTTCCCGGGACAGATATCTGCAGGTCATAAACTCCCGCGACGTTCACTGGGTTACCATTGAGGTCGTAAACAGGCTGGGGAAGAGTCGCTTGGGTCGGGAAACGCCTCGGCAGTTGCCGCCAGATATCGTAGTTGAGGATTGTCACACCGAATTCCGAGTCTAGCAGCATCCTAACCGGCGAACCTTCAACGGCGTCGGTAATCATGATTGAGGGACCTCCCATGCTACTGGTGGTGGCCTGCTGTATAGGCGTTCCGAGTGAGGCCGCACAAGGAACGCCGGTTAGTTTCCCGTTGCCGGATATGGGGGAAACCGGGACTGGGCTCGTCCTCGTGGACGCCGTGTACAAGACCTTGCGAGGTGGCCCGGATTGCCGCCGCGGTAGCACACAGGGACGTTCGCAGGGCGTGCATTGTGCGACGCGTTAGAGGTGGCAAGGGCATCCACTTTCCTACCCAACTCAGCTATCGCTGATGCAAGTCCCACCAGCGGATCTGTCGTGGCTTGTGACACGTTCGCCACTGTGTGCGTTGCAGCGGAAGGAGTTGGCGGAAGTTGGCGAATAGCTGCAAGACGTGCGGCTACTTGAAGCGCGTCAGCAAGCGTTGCGGGGTCAGCAGAGGTGACCTTGTCTCTGGTGGCGGAGTCGAGGCCTAGAATAAACTGATCTCGTGCCATGCTGTCTCTCATCTGGGACGAGGAACCAGGATAAGCTTTGTCGTAGGTGTCGAATACAATATACAAGACAATACAATATTTCTACAGCATTCGCAGCCCGGAAATTTAGTTCGTACACCCGTGATTAAATGTCGATTGTGGTACAAGAAATATTATTACACACTAAGCGTTGCGCCCCTTGCAATCCCCTTTTTAAGAGTACTTGTAAGGTACCTCTTAGAATGTACTGCACTTATGGGGAAAACCACTCCAAAGGTACAATCCTTATAAGGACACATCAAACCGTTCACAGGTGGTGGAAACTATGTATGCATCAGCTACTCAGATAAGGTACATCGTTTTGGTACTCCTTATCCACTATGCTCTACATGAGTTGCCTTGCTGATACATTGCTCATTGGGTATGCATTTTCAGTGGTAGAAGAAATTCCAGACTCTGCAGGCGTGTGATACACATCTCATCACCATTAGGCATATTTTTACCTGTTGGGGTGTCAGTCGCCCATGCTATAACGTGTATGTCTCTAAATGTATGCCCCCAGGGAAGGTGAAATGGTTTATATATTACTGATTGCCTTGAATGTATATTGCTGTGGTATGTGAACAATGGCCTGCAAATTTATTTCAGGGGGCTGACTTACTAATCTAGCTTGCAAGAAAATTTAAAAAAATATTTTGATAGCGACAGTGACCACGAGTGAGAAGAAGGTAATGCGTCTTGGCTTTTCGATGCGACACAACTCCACAATGGGGGCCGTTTTCAGATGTACGACTATTGGTTTAACGTAAACTGACGCGAAAGTATATGAAAGTACACAAAAGTTCACGTGAAAGTTTAACGTTAAAGTATACGCTTGCTATATCCATTCCAAGAGGTGCACGGATGTCGCGCGAACTTTGCACGCCCCTCAAAACAGTCTCGCTTGCTCTGCACCAGATATTGGAATACCAGTGTCTTCCTCTTTCCAGCGATAAGCACAATCTGAGCTGGCTCTTGCTCGTGTTGCGGCAAATAGTTTGTACGTGTAAAATTTATGGAGTCTTTTGAAGTATTTCACAAGGAACTAATATCTCGAGTCCACTTATTATTACTTAAGTCGATTGATCTCGAGAATCTCTGAACAATGACATCCGAATCACAACGCTACCAAAACTAGGTCGCGAGGTACACTGTACAGAAAGTTTCACGTTTCACGAGCGCCTGTTTCAATTATTCAATGTTGCATGCCCTCCCCGCAGCGCTCGCGCGGCCGGGACGCGATCTCAAGGTCGTGTAAACGAGCTGACTGTATATGTGATTGAACGACATCGCTCTTCGATTTTACTAGTGACAGAGTTATTAAAGCGAGTCGTTATTCTTATGGTCCAAATTTTTATCCTGGTGCACGTACCTTCTGGTCTGCGTTTACAGACAGATATTTTGGCACAGTGGCAAAGCAGAGGTGTCAACCAGAGTGAAAAAGCTTGTGTACATTACGCCACACGTAAAGAAAAATGTGAGTTTCTTGGAAAAGCCTTTCAGGTAACACTGCGGCTTGTTGTAATAGTGGTGCGCTGCCGTAGGGCGTATTGCAAGGGAAGCACTAGCATAGGCTGGGTAACAGATACTGATATGATACACCGCTGCTTCACCAATTGTGGAGTCCCCTGTCAGCTGTGAATGTACCTCGCGGGTGAGGATGCCTAAATTTGATTATCTCATACAGATAACACACTGTCATCAGTCACTCACCATTCTGATTAAGATGCTACTGTATTGACGTCTGTGTTTGTTAACTAAATCTCTGTTTAACTGAGATGGTACCGTCTCTACAAAAACTAAATGTAGTGAACACGCTGCGCATGTAAAGGTATACAAAACACTGAAAGCATGAACATAACGGAGAAGTCCCTACTATACCTCTGCTAGCATAGGATGTTTTCCATTCGTTATCTATACCAGCGGCATGGCCGAGTGGGCTAAGGTGTTCGCTCGTTGGTGATAACCAAGGTCGTCCTGAAGACTGGGAGGTTGTGGGTTCGAATCCTACCGCCGGCTGTGCTGTCAGAGGTTTTTCTTGGGTTTTCAAAAAAATATTATAAAAGGGGTGTAGATGTTACTTTAGCCACCACGAACCCAGTCCACAGGTGTCATCCATACCGTGCCGAGGGTATGCCGGGGCCGCCTTGAACAGTGGCGGATGGGGTTTGGCCAAGCCATGACTGATGGGTTATCATAACTCTGGCACATTCTCACGTGTGTGAATGTGAAGTGCGGGCAACCAACGAGAAGATTCATTTATTTAAACCTGAAATAGTGAAACTTGTTATCCTTCGATCAGAAACAATAGACGTGTCAGGGTCGGCTATCCCAACAACAATGGATCTTTTTCACCGAAATACCTGATACTGAACAATGATGACAAGAAAACATCTCTTGGATGGATGTTTCGATTCATTCTCCAGAAGGCGATGTCACCACTAGGGACACCGTTCCGTCTTTAGATAATCCCACTTTTCCAGATAAGCTGAAGGTAGGCTACCTCTCTACCGATGTACGTCCCCATGTGCCAAACTCCCTGAGGTGTTTCAGGTACAATAGCCACCAGTCTGGAACTTGTAGAGGATCTACATGCTGTGCTCGATGCATCAAGCAGGATCATGATTCCAAAGAGTGTGGAGAGGACGAGATCACTGCGTCAACTGCGCAGGTGATCACTGATCACCCTTGAGAAAGAGATGATGTCAACAAATTTACACAGATGCTAAGGTATAAACAAGTGAGGTAAAGGGTGTTTTCGTTCCAGTTACGGAAATGCATCCGCAGTTAAAGAGAAACTCAGAATGATCTCTTGCTCAAGACAGACAGACAGCATAAGAGGAACCACAGAACACTCACCCCTTCCTCAAACACATCTTCTTCTGCTGAAGTGCCTGTAGTTCCAGAGGCCCCTTCAGTGGCGTCCTCCTCACAGACGCCACCTTCGTCATGACAATCCGTGGACGTGACTGCCATGGGGTGCGATGAAATGCGAGCTCTCAATGCTCATTCACAAGCACGAGCATCCAGTGAAAAAGAAAGCTCAAGGGTAATCTATCAGGAAGTGACTCACCCCCTGATAATATCAGCTAAGGAACTGGTGGCTACACGGAAAACTCCGAGACAGCCAATAATGCCCGCGAAGGAAATAAGATTGTCTCTGAGCACACTCTTATCTATAAAGCACACTCGTATTATACACTTACATTGTTTTTTGCTGCACTATCTCGAACCTTCAGTGCAATTCTCGAGGGCTCTTCACGAATGTTGATGACATAGATGATATTTTTTTGTTTTGCGTTACAATAACTTACCTGAATCCCCAACAAATACACTACATCCGACGATGAAACCTGTGCAACACGTTCATCTTGTGGTGTCTCAGTCCTTGCACGTAAAACCGATGGGATAATCACTGGGACTCCTTGCGAGAACATCGAAGAGAATTCCTGTGTGCTGGGTGAGCACGTGTGGAGACATGTTATTTCTGGCTTTGAAGAGTGAAGAGGTTCATCGCCACAGGCGATACTCTACCCCATTGACTGTGGGAATGTGGGGAATAAAATAACGAGCCCCTTCACAATAACGATCGAAGTCCGATGGTGCCCAGAAATGTGTGAAGAGCTTTGAGCGCAGAGTGTTGCTGTGCTGGATTAGGCCAGGGACCAAGCAATTTCGATAGGGAGAAGGGGCGAGAGTCCAGCTGACGAAGAAACCCGGAGAGTGTGGTTCGGGAAGGTTGGTAGTGGGGGCAATGAAGAAGAATATGCTCCAGATCCTCCAGAACACCACAGTGGCAGCAGGTGGGAGAGTCAACTTGTCTCAAGCGGTAACGCCACTGAGCTGTAAAGGCCACATCGAGGCGCATTCGGTGGATTAATGCAGCATCTTGACGGGAGGTTTCGTGGCATGCGGAAAGCGAGCGAGGATCAACTCTGCTCAACATAGAGGGGGGAAGAATGTCGGTTGTCCATTGGCGGAAGCCAGGGGTGTCACTAGGCGTCGCAGAATTGAACGGCGGTCTCCTCTCAGCAGAACAATACTGGTCCATTTCCGATATGAGAGTTCTGCTTCTGCGGCGCAGTCAGCCTGCTCGTTCCCCACGACACCACAACGGGCTAGACCCACTGAGAACTAGCCTGTGGCCTGCTGCGTAGATGGTGTGGTAAGCCATTAACACACCTGTGACTAGGGGTGCGGATGGGCCTCGTATGCCGGAATTTTCAATTGCTTGAAGTGCAGATTTGGAGTCTGTGAAGACTGCCCATTCCCGCGGTGTAAAATCAGCGATGTGTTGTAGAAAGAAAAGGATGGGATAGAGTTCCGCAGCTGTGGAGGAGGTTGGATGTGAAAGGCGTCTTCCGTGCACTACGCCTTCTGATGGTATGACGAATGCTGAGGCGGACTTGTTGATTCGGGATGCGCCATCGGTATATGCTGCTGTAAACGTAGAAAACTTCTCGTCTACCAGAGCATGAAAATGCGCTCTGAGGACTTGTGGGGGGACCCGATCTCTTCTTTCCAGAAGGTTTGGAAGGCGTACAAAAGTGAGCGGTATCGGCAGCGACCAGGGGGCTTCCGGCGGTATAGTGTCCTTAGTTATGAAGCCAGTGAGATATATAGAAGAGATATATGTATGAGAGAGTATATTGTCCTCTGCGCTACTCGATAGAAGTCGCTTTCAAGGCGGTATCGAATTTTCCTGAGGAGCGGGTGGCGGGGAATGTGAGCACCAAACGGAGGAAGTGCCGAGCCGTTTCACGTTCACGGAGAACCTCAATCGGGAGCTCACCAGCTTCAGCCAGTACTTGCCGTGCTTCAGCCATTCTTGGAACTCCGAGGCATCGACGAAGGCTTCGAGCAAACAGGGACCGAACAGGAACCTCCTCACACGTGTCCAGGACCTCCACACATGTGTGGAGTTCTCTGAATTATAACCGGAATTCTACAGAGAATAAAATTGATCCAGTGGACGTGATGACGAGTTATATATGGCATGCCATTTAATATGTCAAAATACAGTAAGCACGACGCTCAAATTTACTGTGCAGTAACAGAAGTTTCCGCCTTTAAGGCGGTGCATCATAGCCGGCACTTCGTCGTCTACAGTCGAGGGATGGCGCAGCGAGCGAAATGGTTTGCGCAGTCACCGCTTCACAACATTTTGGCGCTTGCTTGGAAATGCAGTACCGCTGATGTAACGTCTTCTTTTTGTGTTATTTTTGTTTTCTCTTGGCGCGCGACGGGTCAAGCGAAATTTTGTGCAAACATATGACCGCTCGTGCTCAGCCAAGTCCAATACTGTAAACACGCATATCGCGCTCAGCCAGACGGAACAATTAGTGGTGCGGCTTTTGAATGCGCACAGGCTGTCCAGCTGTCTCCTGAACTTCTTCGTCGATCTGTTGCTGTTCCGTGCTGTGTTGTTGTCGGGCGAAGGGTTAGTCACCAGTCGTTTCGTGTGATTTCTCCAATGCTTGCGCATATAAGAAACGAAATCTCTCGTAGCACAAAAAAACCTAGTTTGGACACGACGCGGTTGAAACAAGTTGGTGTCGGCATGTTATAGCCTACCGACATTGCGCGGAAACTGCGAAACGAAACCGCGACCTGTTTTCTTTATTTCCTCTCACCCTGGGCTTACAAATTTCAGACCACGTTGTGGTGGTGCAAAAAGCTTCATTTACTTCCACAGTCAACGGAAATGAAATAAGACTGCAAAGAGGCTTGCTTATAGTTTCCCACATCCTTGGACATCAGTGGAGGAGGAGGAGGAGAAAGGCAAAAGAGAAGACGAAAAGGGAAGAAAAGCAGGGTAGAGGAGAAAAATGTGTGTGCGTGGACCATACAGCTGCTTGGAACGTAAAGTGCGAATGGAGGTTTCCACTTTGGTCGGGTATATAATTCGGGTCTGTTGTGCTCATCTTGGTCGTCACTAACCACAGCCCCAGACTTCGCCCAAGTACAGATCAGCATGCCGTGAACTGCACCTCCTTCATTGACGTCCATGCTACCTGTTCGATTCCGTCCGCCAGTTGGTCTTGGTATTTAGGGAATGTTCCAGTCGCCATGTCAATCTTCATGTCAATCTTCAGTGCTGAAGTCTATGGGGTGATCATAGCATTAAATTATTTCTTGCAACATCGCTTGCAACTCCACGGTTATTTACATTGACTCTCTTAGCTGGCTCAAAGCAATATGGAATTTACGAACCCAGAGAAACTTAATCGCAAAGCTGCTGTTGCCGCTCACACATTCAAATCGCCCATTTTCCCATAGAAACTCCTTTCTACGTGCCATTAGACTATCGAATCGTTTACCTTCACCGAGACGTCCCATTTGTAAATCATACATTATATAAAACTGTTGTCCGTTCTTTTTTTTTTCAATTGTAATGTTACTAATCCATGACATTGTTGTGCTGCTGTATTCCCGTGCTATTTATTTCCTTGTTGGTTTGCTGTACTATTGCCTGTGTTCCAAGGCACTTCGAGCCACACAATTAGTAAATAGATTTTTTTTTCATTCGTTTTTCATTCGATTCGTTTTCAGGTACCGTTTGCCCTCAAGGATTACTAGACAGTGCAAAGAGTACCTGCTACAACAATTACCAAAATGATCAAACTGCATCCCAACTGCATTGTTGGTAAGCGATTTTTCATGTGCGTTCCGAACGGCCACAACACCTTGTGATAATGAATGTGGATCAAGGCTGTCAAGGTGACTGCTTCTCAACTCACTACTAGAGGAAATCGCCTCAGCTATTTCCCATGAGTTGCACTAGATGCCTCCCTCTTCGTGTTTGAATGGATGGGTGACTCAGAAAAGTGTGAGAGAATAAAATCAGGGCTGTCACTCGAGCTGTGCTGACCCACGCTTGCCGCTCGACAGTGGCGGATCCAGGTGGGCAGGTGCGGTATTAGGGGTTTCTATTGTTGTACTATGGCGAGTGCCGAAGTGAGCTGGCTCTATCAATGCAGCGTTTGCTGGTGTTTTAATTCGTGTACGCGAGACATACCAGTAGAAATTGATGAAGATCGCTGTCGTTGTTTCGTTGGTACACACCTGGAAACTGGTTTGTGAACCCGAACAGGTAATCCGTAGCACTCTGCGCTGCTTCAGTGAATGAAAATTCGGGTCAGAGTACCGCTGACGACGATTCTTCTATGAATGTCTCCTTTGCCCCATTTCCCTTACTCGGTTTTTTTTCGTCGCCAGTACTTCTGGAAATAGAGATAACAGTTAGCTAGACAGTTAATTAGACAGTTGACGTATGCTATCTGCTTTGCGGACGTAACGGGCAGCTTGTTGGTTCTGCTCAATGCGCGAAGCTGTCTTCATGTTTTGCGCTAGCGCAGAACCACCAATGTTATCCCTTTGGTACGCAAAGACAATAGCATACGATGCACTGAACTCTCTAGCTTGTATCTTCTAAAGAAGAAAAGAAGACGTGCACGCCGTCACATCTCACGAAATGTTTTCCATTTCATAAGAGCGGATATTCCATATCTGTGCGCGTGGTGACACAGTTCTCACGAAACACAAATACGTAAACAGGTGAGTGGGAACGGGAGCTCAGTAGGAGAGGGTGAGCTTGTAGTCAGTGCAACATATACTATTCTTTGATAAATGAATGCTGGGGACGTTTGAACGTGCGGTGTCGCCCTATTGAAAAAGTCTACAGAAAATCTCACAAAATATCTCTTGTGTTATTCTAAGAGATTTTATGTGCGATAATTGGACATTCTCACAGAATTTACAGAGTTTCTCACAAAGCAATCTCTCAGAATTGCCCCCTTCCCCAGTTTCTTACAGAAATCTTACAGGATTTCCTTTAGACTTCTTACCAGGAGAAACCAGGAGAATAAGAGCCACAGAATCTATCACGGGTGGTTTCCATTCTTTGAGATCACTTGGGAAGCTTCCAATACGAAACACAAATGAATCAAGCCATCGCTAGATATCACACAAATAATAAACCAAGGAACTTGATTCAGTTCTTATGTACTTTTGAAATGGCATCCGCGCGCCATCCACGCACACTGCCGTAAAAGCGTTCAATGCATTGTACACATACTTGAAATCTCTAATGCGACAACCAAAAAATTTATTCATGTGACTATGCCAAGTTCATGTTTTGCACCTTGGGAACGCGTTGGATTTCTTAGGTAAAAGCACCATCCAACTTCCTCGAGACGAGAATGGGTTACGACCACGAACTCGCATCCAATGCGTGCTTGCCGCTTCTTCCGAGTTTAACCTAGAAGAAAAAGCATTTCAAAAAGCACGGTTACAACAAAATGTGTGTGCGTGAGAGAGAGGCATAGAAATATGTAACATACCGGTTTGCCCAAAGCACGTTTGCTATAACGATCTCACAGCATTCTACCTTCCGACCCACAGAATACCTGTAAACAGTGGTAAAGACTCATAAAGAATGGGAATACACAGCACCGACGATTATATACGACACGCACACGTGCTACATACCTCAAATGCGACGAAAATCCTTAATGTCATGCAGTATTTGCTTGAGATGCATAGCTCATGTCTGCATAGCTGCGTCCATGCGCTTCCTCGTTTCAAAGCAGACTAACTCGCTTGCTGGCGGTTGGAACAAACGCCTCCACTAATGTACGATGGAATATCATAATGGGTTATAAAATTGATAGTTTCACTAGGAACGACAAAACGGAGCAACCATGGCACTTCTACCTAACAGGGATTATTCACAAACATACGAAATCGCACGAACTACTCTCCAACACGGACGACATATCACTCTCTGCGGTCCGTCATTTCTTGCTTCATGTTCATCCGACAGGGAAATATCCTTCAAAATTTATCTGAAGACTGAAGCGAGGTTCGTGAGAAAGTCAGTCCTGTATGAATTGTTTTCTCATAGAAATCGCAAGGCCAGACCATGAATTATTCCACAGGATATTTTCTGATTGATGTGCCTGTGAGAATATGTATACGGACCTGTATCCTCTGTAGGAAATTCTGAGAGATGAAGTCGCTTCTGTAAGAAATTCTGAGAGAATGCTATGTTTCTATGATATTTTCTGTAGTGTTTTTCAACCGGGCGCTCTTTCTGGGGGACGTACTAGCTGATTAGCGAGTGTGCTAACGTACTCGGTGGTTACATGCCAATTTGCAGGAAAGCCAGGATGAATGATTCTGCAGGCTGAGCTCATTGTCTGTAGTCTGTTCCTCTTCCTTCTTGCTCTTTCTCCTTGCAGCTCCTTGTGCTTGCTTCTCCTCTATATTGGCGGCATACAGATTAGTGGGACATTAGCGGGTCGAGTTGTCGAGTTCAATTCGCTCATGTAAACGATGTTGAGTCGGGATGAACCCGCGCCGAGTCGAGTAGCAATAACTCGACAGCGGGGGTGGGTTGACCCGCTCGACGCGAAGCACATGCACCGAAGTGCATGTAAACGCGCTCGGGCCGAATTCTGATCGAGCGAACTGTGCGACCCAGTCCATCCTGTCGTTGCGTCCGAGATAGCCATACAGTCAGTGCAAGGCCTGTACAGGCGGGCCCAGAAAGAGAAACTGGAAATCGCATTCGCTGCGATAGGCTCGCATTTGAGCGGCTTCATGTAAGCAGTGTCGGGTACAGTTCAGCTCGACTCGGCGGTCAACTAGAGCCGCTCTGTGGAGTTTATATAAACTCAGCTACTGATATAGGTCCGCTGTATGAACAGGGGGGTGGGGAGGGGGGTGTATGATTTCATCAAAAAAACTTGGCCAGTAAGAGCGACACGATATTTCTCACGGAACTTGACTGATTCCAAATCATCTCGATGATGACGTTTGAGGTGGCTTGCCGCTTCGAGTGAGGAGAAAAACTGTTCCATCTCTCCTGCGCAGTTCACTGTGCTGCTTATTCTGCGTGGCTCAATCAAGGGATGTTACGGGATGGCGTCAGAATGTCTCTGTAATTTAGGAGATCCTTGCTTACGTCTTATCTCTTCCAGTATGATCGAATACAGCAGGACTTGTGTTCCGGAAATACTCGCAAGACAAGGATGCGATGTGACGGTTCTTCTTGACCGGTTCTTCAAGGACATCAACGCTGATTGTGGAACATCGAAGCCAGTCTGTGAGTATCAAATAACAAAAAGAATGCCAGGGGCATAAAGCATGTTACATGGCTTGTGTCAACAGTCGTGTTTCTAAATCCAGCGATAAAGGCACCATATTTCACAAGCACTGCTGCCCCTGTTGCCATTATCGTCCCAATAATAAAAGAAAAAATGAAATCAACTTTTAATTCCTTTATTCTGTAATAATTAGCTTAATAAAGCTGGAGGTGTGACCAGGTTAAGACTATACATACCACCATGTTCAACAACATGGCACTGCTGGTAACATCTACAGGTAGGTACTTTGCGCCGAAGCAATGTGGGCTTCACTCTTTACGTAAGATTCAACAATTTATGAAATAGTTGTCTCAGTTAGTACTTAAAAACAACTCGTGAATGCACCTCTCAACTCCCAGAATGTCGGACTATTATACAACTCAAAAGTCCTCAATAAACGCATGGGATCATGAGAAGAAAACAAAAGAACAACAGAAATTCGAGACCTTACCTCCATCAAATGAAAGTACCGCAAATAATTTTTCGCTAGATTCGCGCTGCATGCTGGGCGACCAGGCCTATCTGTCGATGGTGCGTTATTTAAATTTTTGCAATGACACAACATACACCAAAAATATACAAGCTGCACCCAAGACAGCTGACATCGTTTACGACACGACATTGCACGCCTAGTTCCCTAAAATTTATTTGTTAGTTCAAATTTATTTAATGAGAGAGAGCAGATTTTTAGCCAGTCGTTATTTAAATACTAACCCGTTTTCTAAAAACCGAAGACGAGCAGGCTCGAGAAATAAATCGCAAGTGTTTTCTGTGCCGAGTATACGCAGTTCTCGAGCGCCGAAACGACAAGACCTTGGCTGTCGGCAGCTTATATGGGCCTGAAAAGGGGGCGATCCATCTGAACAGCCCGTACTGCGATGAGCTTGATCGTTCGAAACCACGTGGCCCTTTGACGTGGAATGAGCGTCGCTCCTTTTGCGCTCAAGAGGTTTGGAGATTCGGCTTCGACTCATTTGCATAGCAAACATTAGCGATTTCAAAGTAAGTGTTCGTTTGAGGATACGTAAGACATCTGGCGTTTTCCCCCAAAAGATATAATAACTACCATGGGTGCAAGATGTCATTGCTGTTGCTCTCAGTTTTTATTTTACTTTTTACAAAAGTCTAAACAATGAAAGATCGCCCTGTACATAATCAAGCTGCATACAGGTGCACATAATTAAGGCACAAGGTAACTTTCTACTTGCATATCTAACTAGAACCAGCCGTGCCGCTCACTTTGTTGCCTGTCACAGTAGTAATTACTGGACACAGACTGCCTCCCAACTCACAACTAGCCTTAAACACGATTTAATTAGCAATTAGAGTTAATTGGGACCCCCCAATAGTAATCAGCATCATCCAGTGAGTCATCACACTAATTGGAGAGCGTCTAACTCGTGTTCAGGCCAGCTGTGAGTTGGCGGCAACCTGTATCCATAAATAAGAAAAAATAGAGATAGAGTGGAGAGAAGGAGTTTGTTGAAGATCAACGACGCCATCTTGAAGTCCATAAAAACAAAAAAATAGACAGAGATAGAGTGTAGAGAAGGAGTTTAGTTGAAGATCAACGACGTCATCTTGAAGAAAGCTGTCCGGAACGGCCGCTGACCATTGCTGGGCGACGGAGCACAGAGGAAGGTTGCAAAGCATCACAGCTATGACCACCAGTTCTGGACATCCTGTGACGTCAGCTGTGACGTCATCATGACATGTCTGGCCACGTTAGGACAGCTCTGGACATGCGAGGAGAACAACACTCATAATACAGAAGCTGGGAAAGCAAGAGTAAATATGCTAACTATCAATAGCTAACAACAAAAAGAATTAGTTACACAACAGCAGTCACGGGGAGCGACATCCGACAGCCAGGCAGAGAACATACTCGTAATGGTTTTTTCTGCTGTATAAAGTCCCGCAGCTGCACCCCCTAGCGGTTACTTTCTCAACTAATCTCATGACAAAATTATTAAGAATCACGCCAGCACTACTCTCGTTTCCAAGGCAGAAGAAGATACAAAATGGAATGGTGAGGATGCCTGGACAACAGCAACCAGCACTCGACATGCACGGGCATGAAAGCCGCAAACAAAGCGGGACAAAGTTACCACGAGGGAAAGCATTAGTTACACAACAAATAAGCCCACCACAACGGCAGTCACAGGAGCGCAGAACGATACGTCCATTCCATCCGAGAGCCAGGCACAGAACTGAATTGTAATGCTTTTTTCTCCTCTATAAAGTCATGCATCTTCCCTCTTGTGGTTACTTTCTGAACTAATTTAATCGCAAAATTATAAGAATCGTTCTAGCACTATTCCCATTCAGGGCAGCACTAGTGTCATCGTCAAGACAAGAATGATCAACATCAATCTTTCTCATCCAAAAAACAAAAAATGCAAAGCTAGATGCATCAATGAGGAAAGCATGCAGGTCGGGGCATGTCAGGAGCACTGTTACACGAGGAAAAATCGCACGAGCGCTGGGCAACAGAGGAAAGCAAACACAGAAAAACACTTGAACAGAGTGGAAAGACACTCACCATCATTGGACATGTACACCGCATTCCCTCCTTGTAAATCTGCTCGTCCCAAAATCCACCGCAATTGTCACACACCATTCACCAGGGACGAACCACATATCCGCACCCCATCAGAGGCAAACGGAACCCCCGACGAAGTTACGCTCTTCCACTAACGGCCACCACAATTGCTAGGAAGAGAATTATCGCGTCCACACCCGCCAGTGCTCAAGAGAGAAGTGAATCCTTGTGCCCTCTGCAGGCTTTGCTCATTGGTCGTGATGTCATCCTATTGTGTCAGGGCTACACTGTTTTTTCCACTAATGTCCAACCCATCTCCTCTGGACAAGGTCCACCTGAAACAATAGAGTCGCGGTATGACGTCATCACGCAAGCATGCAGCTGCGTGGCTCAAGCATGCATAAGCCCTAGACAGGGGAGCTGTTATTTATTGAACCACTATCCCACAATTATACTACAATCTACTGTAATGATTGCATAGGAAACAGAAAAAGTATTGCAGAAAAACACCACACATGAGAGGTGATTGTAGGAATTAAGCATTTCATTCTAAATGCCTAAATGAGACTTACGAATACAGGAGAAAACAAAATATCCTAACAAGTAACACCATCCATGGCTACATACGAGCTAATCGAGTCATGTCCGTCCCATCCGAGCCAGGCAGCCCAGCCTTGCAGACAACTGAATAATGATGCTTTGTTCATCCTGAATAAAGCCATGCACCTGTCCGCCTTGTGGTTACTCTCTGAACTAACTGAATCGCAAAAATATTAAGGATCATTCTAGTACTACTCCCATTCAGGGCAGCCCTATTGACAAGACAAGAATGTTTCTTTTCAAAAAGAAAAACAGAAGTACATGTAGAAGGAAAGCATGACTGAACAGATCTGGGCATGTCAGGACGACCACTGTCACGTCAGGAAAAATCGCATGTTTGTCAGACAACAAGTAGAACAAAATGCAGAGAAACACTTCCAGCATCCAACTATTCTAAGCACACACACTCCTGTTATTCGAAGAAGAGTGCTCATCATAAATCCGTCCAGGACAATGCACACCATTGACCAACCTCCCGTTTTTTCTATTGCTACACTTTTTCCCAGTAATGATCAATGCATTGCTACAAACACCTGAAAGACTGAGTAACACTCCTATTATTTATTGAACTGCAGGATTATTTCTTTTTCCTACTCTTAATGATATTCATTCTTACATTAAAATTAAAAAAGGTATCGTGCATGAACGCTGATCTTAGGGATTTTCACTGTAAAGGCTTATCATGGTCATTAGAATCACAGCAGCAGTAAACTACCACTGCTCTTTGAAATAATAATTGTGACCCTAGAACACTCAACATCATAACCAGGTCTGTGTAATACATGGCGCTCAACCTTTTCTATGCTCATACATTCGTTGTCTCAGGCTACACCTGCGAGCAAAAAGATGCGAAAGCCTGGGGGCGAAGTTCCATTCGCGCTCCACGGAGGACTAGACAGAACGCCGTTACGGTAACAGATATATGATGTGAATTGCATTCCTACTATATTAATGATTATTGCATTGCAGTTTAGAAAGACTATCACAAAAAGTCCGTACTACGCTCAACTATAGTTTAGGAGCCTTAAAATTCTACTTTCTATGAAAACTATAATTTCCCTGTTACTTGGATGACTATTAATCAAGCGCTCCAATTTTTTCTCTTCCCATTTCAGCCTTGCCATACAGTGAAGCAGTCTCACATCCAAAATAATTAATTTACACTGAGGATCGCGTGCTAGGAATTTCTGTCCTGCGCTCAGATGCAAGCATTTCTGCACAAATACCTATAACTGCAAACGGCTTACTTCCTCAACACACCGTGCTCCTAATGACATTTAACAACCAAAAAATATACAAACCCTCTTCTCACGAATTCAGCTCTACCATGCAGCTTTCTTCTGCGTAAAATCGGTGAAAAAGGAAATGGGCAACAAAAAATTGTGCACACTTGTGGTTGAATTGCAATGACTTCAAAAACTGAAGCATATGCTAATAAACTAAGAAAAAGACACCCATCTCTGCTATCAGGTAATTCTTGCATAATGCTACATACACAGACTCATTGCCACAAGAAAGCACAGGACAAGGGCACACAAATTCCTTTAAGCGAGCAGGGAAAGGCTTAAAACTGAGCGCTCAGGAATAATAGCAGAGTCACTACACACCGCTATGAAACTCAACGGCTGACACAAGATAAGAACAAGATACTAGTGGCGGGTAAATTTGTAACAAGAAAGACACTGCTAAACAAGCCCCAACATGCCATGATGACGTCACAAACCAGGAAAAAAAGCACACACGCGCGCGTGCGCACACACAGACAGCAGCTCAGGATTGCACAATGAGAGGTGCTTTATAGGAATTTCTCCTCCACTCTCAGATACCAGCGTTTCTGCACAAATACTTACAACTGCAAACAGCTTACTCCATCAACAGATCAAGCAAAGTGAATACTGACACTCAACAACATCTAACAAAAAACAAACAACAAAGAAATTCAATTCTCATGCACTCAGCTATATGACAAGCGGCTTTCTTCTGCTCTGCCTGGATGCAAACTGAGTAAAAACAGTGAAAGAAGAAAGAGTCGTGAAAAATTACACGCACTTGCACTCCCATACCTGTAACTGCAAGATTAGCAGCGATTGCAAGAAACGAATTCTTCCCAAACATGCGATCCCTCACAGTCATGGGTTCTAGTTATTGCACTTCTTTGACGAATGATAGTGCTCATCCATTACGGCACTGCTGCATAAGGGAATTTATAGACTGGTATTCGGAATCACACGAAATATTTTTGCAGCGCATGGATATCGTGAGAAGGCGTTCGTACTCATGCGCCGGAAACACGCGGTACACATGAGGTACAGCTGCTATAGATCGCGCTTAAAAGGTACCTAGCCGGTACGGATGGGTCTCGGAGCCCTTGTACCGTTTGAATTTCGCAGTGGTCGCGGACTGTACCTGCTGGTTGAGGACTGCACCTCATGTGTACCGCCTGGCCCAGGTGCGGGTCCTCTTTCATGCGGTACATATCGGGTGTCGGATTTAGAGTGTACCTTCGGAGGTGGGCTTGCAGTAATTTGGGATGGTGCTTGGCCGAATTATGCCGAACATGGTGTTCGTTGTTCGGGTCACGAAATGTAGAGGAGGTGGTGTTCCTCTACATGAGTCCTGACCGGCGATGATGGAATGCCCCTGCGGGCAGATGTGCGTGGCCTCATGCTAGGACAGTGCCGGTAGAACTGCCGTGCCAGCGCCGTAGCGCGTGGCAGCAGAGGCACGTCTTCGTCATCACACACGGGCCGCCACACCAGCATTTCTGCTCAAAAACTCATAACTGCAAAATTAAGCACTGCTTACTTCATCAACATATCGAGCACCCAACAAAATTAAACAAACAACCCCACTTCCACTGATAGAACACTATTCAGCTTTTACCAGGAGGCTTTCTTCTGCATAAAAGTAGAGAAAATAAGAAAAGTGCAGTGAAAAATTACACGCACTTTTGCTCGCATAGCTATAAGAGAAAAAATAAAATAAGGCACACGCTAATAAACTGTGACCCACCCACTTCTGCTATCAGATAATATATTGCAAAATGCTAAATACACAATTGCATTGTCCCTGCGTGAAGAAAGCAGAGAAAAAGGACACACAAATTATCTTAAGCGAGCAGGGAAAGTCACTTCTTCTTGGACAGCTTAATACCATAAAGTATGAATTTTTGCAAAGAAAACAAAGCTTGAACAGCGCTACGAACGTGACAGACACATACTAACAAACAAACACTCCTATTCATTTCTACTGATAGAATTGGAGCTAAAGGCATGAATCACACTACAAGAACAAAGCAAACTGCTTATCATATCAAATGTACCGCAACAGAACCGGCGTCGGGCACTCATAAAATAGCCTGCCCAAATCAAAGACTTCACCAGGTTCGCGAGACAATTCCATTAAAAACGCTCGGCCTATCCTACAGATAGCAATGCAAACGCGACTACCTTTGTTTTAACCCAATATTTCACGCAATAGTGCATAAATTTATCGCTCGTGCCACCCGAAAAGGCACACACAAAGAACTTACTTGTCAAGTGGGGTCCCAGCTTCACAAACGATCACGCGCACTGTCACATTTTTTGTAGTCACATCGAGTGTAAACCCAAAGTCAATTCACAACCACATAAATTCATATTACTCCTCAGGTCAATAATTATCCTACCATCGTCAAAACGCGGTACAGAGATATACGTATACGAATGCGAAACAATAGGTCTTCGTTCCCGATGTAATAGGTTATCGCCAGCCGACCGTCGCGAATAAAAAAAATCAAATAATCATTCCAGCATCGTGGGCTGCAAGTTTGGGAACCCAATAGAGCAGTGCGCTTGCATCAACATGCATTGGGCTGACTTTACACACCCGAAGCCTTTCTGAATACATTCTGCTGTCGCTGCAATAAAATATTTATCGCGAGGGTACTACAATGTCAGCTCTACTGCTGTTTAAGTGATAAAACAGTGCGCCAGAACCGCACCCCACGCCGGCTTGGACACGCGACGCGCGCGCGTTACCGATTCCCTGAGTTAGCGCACTGTTTTATGCTGGATGGCGACGTCACCATGGCATCTTGGGGCTTGTTTAGCAGTGTCTTTCTTGTTACAGTTTTACCCGCCGCTAGTATTTTGTTATCTTGTGTTAGCCGTTGAGTTTCGTACTGGTGTGTGGTGAGTCTGCTATTATTCCTGAGCACTCCGTTTTAAGCCTTTTCCCTGCTTGCTTAAAGGAATTTGTGTGCCCTTGTCCTGTGCTTTCTTTACGCAAGGGCAATGCGTCTGTGTATGTAGCACCATGCAAGAATTACCTGATAGCAGAAATAGGTGTGTTTTTCTTAGTTTATTAGCGTATGCTTCGGTTTTTGAAGTCATTGCAATTCAAGCACAAGTGCGCACAATTTTTTGTTTCCCATTCCCTTTTTCACCGGTTTTATGCAGAAGAAAGCTGCATGGTACAGCTGGATTCTTGAGAAGAGGGTTTGTATGTTTTTTTTGTTAGATGTCATTAGGAGCACGGCGTGTTGAGGAAGTAAGCTGTTTGCAGTTATAGGTATTTGTGCAGAAATGCTTGCATCTGAGCGCAGGACAGAAATTCCTAGCACGCCACCTAATGGATGTGAGATTTTGGATGTGAGACTGCTTCACTGCATGACACGGTTGAAATGGGAAGAGAAAAAATTGGAGCGCTTGATTAATAGTGATCCAAGTAACAGGGCAATTATAGGTTCCATAGAAAGTAGAATTTTAAGGCTCCTAAATTATAGTTGAGTGTAGGACGGACTTTTTGTGATAGTCTTTCTAAACTGCAATGCAATAATCATTAATATAGTAGGAATGCAATCACATCATATATCTGTTCGCGTAACGGCGTTCTGTGTAGTCCTCCGACGAGCGCGAATGGAACTTTGCCCCCAGGCTTTCGCGCCTTTTTGCTCGCAGGTGTAGCCTCAGACAACGAATGTATGGGCATAGAAAAGGTTGAGCGCCATGTATTACGTAAGCCAGGTTATGATGTTGAGTGTTCCAGGGTCACAATTATTATTTCAAAGAGCAGTGGTAGTTTACTGCTGTTGTGATTCTAATGACCATGATAAGCCTTTACAGTGAAAATCGCTGAGATCAGCGTTCATGCACGATTCTTTTTTTAGTTTTAATGTAAGAATGAATACCATTAAGAGTAGGAAAAAAGAAATAATCCTGCAATTCAATAAATAATAGGAGTGTGATGTGGATGTGATTGCAGGAAGTGATGACATCATGCAGTCTTTCAGGTGTCTGGACCAATGCATTGATCGTTACTGGGAAAAAGTGTAGCAATAGAAAAATGAGAGGTTGGTCGGTGGTGTGCATTGTCCTGTACGGATTTATGATGAGCATTGTTCTTCGAATAACAGGAGTGTGTGTGCTTAGAATAGTTGGATGCTGGTTTTCCACTTTGTTCAAGTGTTTCTCTGCATTTTTGTTCCCCTTGTTGTCGGAGAAACATGCGATTTTTCCCGATGTAACAGTGGGTGTCCTGACCAGTTATGCTTTCCTTCTACATATAGTTCTGTTTTTCTTTTTGAAAAGACACATTCTTGTCTTGACGATAGTGCTGCCCTGAATGAGAGTAGTGCTAGAATGATTCTTAATATTTTTGGGATTCAATTAGACTAACTGCAAGGGGGACAGGTGCATGGCTTTAGTCAGGAGGAACAAAGTGTCATTATTCCGTTATCTGCCTGGCTCTGGGATGGGACGGACATGTCTTGATTAGCTCGTTGTATGTAGCCATTGATGATGTTACTTGTTAGGATATTTAGTTTTTTCCTGTATTCGTAAGTCTAATTTAGTAAGACTTTGGGAACAAAATGCTTAATTCCTACAATCACCTCTCATGTGCGATGTTTTTCTGCAATACTTTTTCTGTTTCCTATGCAATCATTGTAGTAGAATGAAGGATGTGGGATAGTGATTCAGTAAACAACAGGTCCCCTGTCTAGAGCGTACGCGTCCTTGAGCCACGCAGCTGCATGCTTGGGTGATGACATCATACCATTACTTGTTTCAAGTGGACCTTGTCTAGAGGAGATGGGTTGGACATTAGTGAAAGAAAACAGTGTAGCCCTGAGCCAATAGGATGACGTCAGGAGCAATGAGCAAAGCCTGCAGAGGGCGCAAGGATTCACTTCTCTCTTGGACACTGGCTGGTGTGGACGCGTAATTCTGTTCCTAGCAATTGTGTTGACCGTTAGTGGAAGAGCGTAGCTTCGGTGGGGTTCTGTTTGCCTCTGATGGGGTGCGGATGTGTTGTTCGTCACTCTTGAATGCGGGAATGCGGTGTACGTGTCCAATGATGGTGAGTGTCTTTTTCGCTCTGTTCAAGTGTTTTTCTGTGTTTGCTTTCCCCTGCTGCCCAGCGCTCATGCGATTTTTCCTCATGTAGCAGTGCTCCTGAGATGCCCCAACCTGCATGCTTTCTTCGTTGATGCATCTAGCTTTGTATTTTTTCTTTTTTGGAATGGAAAAATTCATCTTGATCATTGTTGTCTTGATGATGACACTAGTGGTGGGCTCATTTGTTGTGTAACTAATTATTTTTGTTGTTAGCTATTTATGGTTAGCATGTTTACTCTTGCTTTCCCAGCCTCTGTATTATGAGTGTTTTTCTCCTCGCATGTTCAGAGCTGTCCTAACCTGCCCAGACATGTCGTGATGACGTCACAGGATGTCCGGAACCGGTGGTCATGGCTGCGATGCTTTACAACCTGCCTCTGTGCTTAGTCGCCCAGCGATGGTCAGCGGCCGTTCCGGACCGCTTTCTTCAAGATGGCGTTGTTGATCTTCAACTAAACTCTCCACTCTATCTATTTTTCTTTTTTATGGACACAGGTTGCCGCCAACTCACAGCTGGCCTGAACACGAATTAGACGCTCCCCAATTAGTGTGATGATTCACTGAATGATGCTGATTACTGTGGGGGGTCCCAATTAACTCTAATTGCTGATTAAATCCTGTTTAAGGCTAGCTGTGAATTGGCGCCAGTCTGTGTCCAGTAATTACTACTTGTCACGTCATATAGTGCCACGCGATTCGCAAAACGTTGGAAGTGCAATGATACAGCCGTGCATTTCTGAGTACCTGGAAGAGAATTGCACGATTTTCTTTGAATTCAATGAACTTGTCACAGTACTGAAATCGAGGTGGGCCGCAAATACATGTATACCAGAATGTCAAAAGAGAAAACGAAAATCGAAAAGAGATTTGCGTACAAGCACGAAATAGAAATGAGAAAGAAAAAAAGAATGTATTATCGGTCTCCCGCTTTTTCTCTCTCAGACTTTTCCCCCTCTGCTATGTTCCACATTTTCAATTCTATTGTAAAAGATCACAGTTGCGCGGAGTTAGGTGTGCCACTACTACACAGGGATATGCAGAAAAAGAAAAGAAAATGGTTCATCATAAAGTATCTTAAAGAAACGTAAAATCAAGAAGAGCTGCAATCAATTGAAAAGCAGGGAAGGTAAAAGGACACAGGCATAATCTCAACAACAAACAAACGAAAAAACAAAAAGAGGCACTGGGCCTCAAGCATTATCACGATCTAGATGTCGATGCCAATGACCACACCCTTGAAACTAATAATAATAATAATTCGGAGCTTTACGTAACAATTATTTTCCATCATGTTCGAGCAAAATAGGCGACTGGCAAAGGCATGTTTGAGGCCGTCCGCGCAATACGTGCGCTGGAAAACCTGTTACCAGCATTTTCATCTAGAACTATACCAATAATAGACAAATAACAAAAAAAAACAATACACAGGGTGTGGGAGCACACAGAAGTGCATAAATATTATTAGATCTGAGAACAGTAAAAAAAAGTGTGTTAAGCAGCTTCTGTGCCCCACCGCTGTCCACTCTAAACACGATGGCGGATAAATAAGCGCCGCTATTTCGCAAATTTATAACGCTTACTTCAGGACCGGATATATCCGCCACTGGGGTCTACCACCACGGCTTATATACGCCACCACTCTATGCGCCGCGTCTATTATACGTCCCCAGTGTTATGCGCTGATCCCTCTGTTCGCTTCAGCCAGCATACGATATTTCAAATAAACGCTATGCCTCCAACCACCACACTTCACTCACCTGTGTGGAAAGCAAATTCAGTACATCTTTATTGACCCCAGGCACACAAAGATCATGTACAGCACCAATACTTTTGGCATGTATGAGGCCTGCTGGTGTATTTCTAACCAGAAAGGTCAGGCTACTGCATCGTCACAATATGCGCGTGCGGTTTTTGCAGGTGATCTTGGTGAATACATGTGCAATGCAGAATAACAGTGTTCTATTTTATGTGCCTGAATCGAAATGCATTGCCCAGGTGGCAAATTAGATACAACAGCGACATACATTAAGCTGAACAATTTCCCTAGACATGTTTTTCCCTTGCCGATTCGACCAAGCAGTTTTACAGCATGTAACAGTACTCTACCAGGAACAGCAATTTCTGATGAACCGGAAGGGGACAGTGTAGTGGATGAGGCACTTGAACATACAAGGACTTGTTCAATTTTACTTTTTGCAAACAAGCACTTGTTTCACTTTTTAACGTAGTTGCAAGCGGTACCTCCCCAGTTTTAAAATATATTCTTGCGAAATTTTCAGTATGTATCCTTTAGTATGAATCCAGGCCAGCAGGTGAAGCGCAAATTTTGTTGCGCAGGTCGAACGCTCTGTGATATAGAAAGTGACGAATATGCTCTCTAGTGGAATTTTGTTCCAAATTCGACGCGTGATTTCCCTGGTTTTAGGTGTTGCCCATTGCTATATTTGGTATCATTTATTTCCATATTTTGATGCGTTTATCTCTTACAGGTATCCGCTGAAACAGACAAACGCTTAGACATAGGGACAGGAATTTTAAGCGGTCGTTTCCCGAAAAGACGCCTTTGTATTTCAATGATGTTTTGCCAATACATTGCCAGGCCTTAGAGCTTTTGCATACCAGAGAAAAAAAACTGCTTCGAAACGTGCATACGAGCAATGAGCGCGTTAAAACGCGGTCCTATAAACTGCGCTTGTACCTGTCGGGGAGGGGCTGGCGGTATTACGGATGACTGTTCCGTGTCGATGTCATGTGCAAATGCAGGACCGAGTGTCACCAGTTAAGTACGAAAAAGGAAAAAGTTTTACAGGGAGGAAAACTAAACGCGCGTGTAACATAACGTAACAGCCCAATCACTGAAAGGTGGTTTACCGGTATAGATGCACAGAGCTTCGTTTTCTTGGTCTGAGGCGACCACGGGAGCCGTTTTTGCTGGAACCATGGTTAATATTGCACGATGTGAACGGTCCGCTCATCCTGCCCGCCAGTCTAGACATCGGCCTTTGACAACTCAAGCGAGGTCGCAATGTGTCACAGCCGTGGAGAAGCCGCCTCAAAAACCAGCGCCGTCCACCTAACTCTGACCCCTAGCAGGACGCGGACTGGTGCACGCAACGTGATGCAACGTGATCTTATTGCGTTATATTTGTCGCTGTTAACGTTTTGGTGGCGCTGCGGATAAGGCTGGGAGGCAACTAACGAGGGCAGCAAAACATACGCGCTTTTATCCGCCGCCGGTTTTTACAACTGATATATCTATGTGTAACAAGTCAATCTGGGAGCAGGGAATATTCCCTAGGCAAGTTATCAGATGCGGACTCTGCTTCGTATTATGAGTACCCAAATATATCGTACTGTTCTTCTTCAGGCTTGGAGTGCAATCAGAAAGCAATATCCGATGCGGAAGATGTGTGCTTGAGGAAATACGTACAGGAACACGGCATCATTTCTAGAGGCCTGTTGTCCAGCAATGAAAAACGACTGTGCTGGTAAGCTCTTCGTCGCGTGTATCGGGCGATCCCTCCCCCCCCCCCCCCTGACGTTTCTCCTGCCCAACCCGTGCGGGGCAGAGGCTTCGGTGTTTTATGTCCTGTCCTGTCGATAATGATACTTTAAGCTGCCTGCGGTTCCTCATACGACACTGGCGGTACTCCAAGGAGTTATGATGTACTGCTAGAGAGGACAACGCCCTATGTGGTTTGGTTTGGAGAAAGATTAACGTGTATACACCGAGCCATTTCACCAACAGCCCTAGTTGTCTGGTCCACCTGAGACATAACGGTTGCGTCTGCGGAGAGGAAAGAATCCGCGCGTCTGCGCATGAGTTGTGGATGGGTGGATGAATAGTCGCTTTTCTCGATCAGAGCGCCATAGATAGCGCTGGAGGGAAGCGCCATGGAATGCGGCTTTTTGATGCGGCCGCGCATTATGCGCGGAATATGTTATGGCATGCGTTCCCTTTGTATTTAATTTTCATTGTTCTTACGAATGCAATTTCTAAAGTTGCTCAGTTACAGGTGGTTGAACAATACAATCCTGGGTGCAATGTCTCCTCGCATCTTCGTAAACTATTCCAGACTTAAAAACATTTGCAACTGTGCAACTCTTCGACCATATGAGGCACACGCCGGGTATAGACGGAAGTGTGTGCATTAACTCGCAATATGGAGCACACGAAGCATACAAACTGGTTGTCTGCGTAGCGTCCTGTCTTCCTTCAACACCATGTCTACGTTTCATCCAACCCGAGTCGCTCGCATCAGCACTCTTGCAGCATCCATTTTATTTCCATCGCAGGAATCGCACACGCTCATACATGCATCCTATATGTATTTCTTTATTTTAAATATAACCAACTACTTGAATGGGATATACAACAAACAACTGCGCGTTTACAGGGCATGTCAGTATGAAATATGCACAAAACACATTACATACCGTTGCACACAGTGCCGTTCATAGCGATCTTCCCGCACATCTGGCTGTGTTCTCTCAAGCCTCATATTCGCCTACGAGCAATGCTAAAAGCATCGGTAACAACGTAGAAAAAGTGCCAATTGTACATCCTCACGCTTCGACGTTTGGTAAGAGACTGATGAATACGTCGGCAGAGGGGGGGGGGGGGGGGGGAGACTTAGAGAAACGCTTACTCCTAAGCGCTGTTGAATGTTGCACGGAATGCAAAAACAATAACTTCAAGTAAGAGCAGTAATACGAAGTTACCAAGGCACATGTACTTTTGAAGAAATATTCACAAAAATTTTCAACAATTTTCAAGGCGGACGAATCACTATGTGGTGCGGCATTGAAAACGTGTTACAACGCGCCCTCCTTGGCCTTTGCACCAGCGGCCAGCCTCCGCGACATTGGGCAACGGCTATTTGATTTTTTAGGAATAAATTTTAATTTCACATTTCCATTCAATTTTCATTTCCTTAAGTGCCATATTTTTCGATACAATGCGTATTCTGGAATTTCATTTGTCCGAATAAGACCACATCCTCGAATTAGTTCATTTTCTCTACGGACGTACAGCGTTCTTGCTAATCATACCATTACTCAATTTTAGAATGAGCATGTACCGTCGGTCACTATTACGCCCATTCCTTCAACAACTGGCGTCTCACTTATTGTATTACCAACATGCCAAGCAGCATGTTTGATCTCGTTCAATCAATTTGGAAGGAGTTTCTCATTGATACCCATTAGAACAATTCTTCCAACTGACTTTTCATTCCTTGTATTGGCGAAGTCTGTGATACATGAAATGCTGGATCTCATTAAATCAATTGCAAATCAGCCTTTCTCATTGGCACCAATTAAACCAATTCATTCATTCGGTTCCTTATTCCGTGGTAGCGGTCTTCGCAACACAACGCGGTGGAACCCGGTTTCGCGAAGGCAGCTTCACTGCAAACGTCCAATTCAGTCAATGATAGATAGTCGTCCTGTACACGTTGAACGAATTGGAAGTTTGATTTCTCATTGAATCTAAATAAAATTGCAGAAAGAATTGAATGTGATCACGTCTTGTATTCTCTGCAGGGTTGTGCTTCAATGTCACGTGTTGTCTGTCTTACAATCCGGAGCTGGGTTGTAATTAGTGTGAATAGTAATAGTAGAATTTATTAGCCACGAGAAGGTCCGGGGTCATGTAACAGATATATGTCTGCTATCTTTTGCAGTATGTTGGACTACAAGAAGAATTGTGTTCCAGACCAATTAAAACCAAAAGGCTGTGGAGAACAACTTCTTCAAAATTATGTTGTCAAGGTGCAGAGTGAAATGAGATACCAATGTGCAGGATCGAGCTCGATGTGTGAGTATAAGCATAGGAAGAGCGCTGGCGCATAATGCATCCTACATGTGTTTGGGGAACAGTAGCTATTATGACGTCGGTGGCAAAGGTCACCATATCTCAGGGGGAGTGTGTTCTAACTAGTTATAGCCTGTGCTGTCTTCCGTGGTCGTTTGAAGGATTGATGCATTTTCTAATACATTTTAATATTTCGTTAATTAGTGATGTTGATCACAACAAAGGTGGTAGTGTGACCAGCATTATCGCACAATTATTTTCATATTCAAGGTGATCCTTAGAGCAGGGAATTGAGGGCGTAGCATGAAATTTGTGACTGAGATTACTCCTTCGACACGCCACGCTTATCGGCAGGGCCTCATCAGCGGTGCAGCTTGTGTTTGAAGAAGCGACACAAGAAGGCCAAACAGAAGATGACGCTTCCCTGCTGGGTCAGATCATGCTGCACAAACTGAATGCGTCAGTATAAAACCCAATAAGGCACATGAGAGAAAACGCAGAAAAGCAACGGCTCCACACTTATGATAGTTGCAACCTAATGGTGTATTTTCCATAACTTTCTGCATAGTAGTTTTTTTGTTTCCTCTTAACAGTAGAATTGTTCGATATGTACAAGGTGCTTTTTATTCGGTACATATTTTATTAAAAAGCGGTGAGAGCAGCAGTGATGTCATCTTCACAGGCGACTTATGCGATCAGGCGGATACTCGTAGGGCAGTGTGTGCAAGTACTGGACGAAAAATGTGTTACATTCATTAATCAACGAAGTCATTGCATGTTTTCTGGGAAACGTCCATTACTGAAATCTATCGTCCTGATGAAACAGCCGAGAATCGAAGGAACCTTGATATATGAATTGACAAACGTTTGCTCTGCAAGAGAACCAAAAGAAGGACCGCGCACGTACCTCCGTACTCACTACGCCAGTGCCGTTCTTGTCGGCGGCGATTGGTCAGCTTTGGGTATGGTGGCCATGTGGCGTCAGGCAGTGAGGTACTGGGGTTCGAATCCCGGTGTCAGTTGTGCCGTCCCGGTTTTTCGTGGGTTGTCCCTCAGACCCTGTGATATATATGTCGGCAGAGTTCCCTTCGAAGTCGGCCCAGGACCCACTTTCCCCAATAGCGGTAGTCGTGACGTTGCCCACCCCCGTGAGCTTGTGCGTCACACGCAGAAAAAGAAAAGAAAAAGACAAAAACGAGGCTGGGACCAAACAGGACACATCTGAACAATGCCTGTTCTTCGTGTGCGTCCATTTTGCTGTTATTCTTTTCTATTTTTTTCTCGTCTTATTCGTTAGTGGACAGGATACGCATGGGACACTAGTGGCATACCACGCGTTTGTCCATTTGGCAACCCATAACTGCGAGTAATGCAGTCGATGTTGGGAAATGGAAGCGCAACCAAATGTCGCCATCTTGGCTCATCATGATTCCAAAATGCAGATATTATATTTTATCGCGGATTCATTCACACTTAGAAACATAGCGTTCAAACTTATCCGCTAAATAGACTCTTTTCATCGTGCTTGCTACCAAAACCAGCCCAATCTTGTACAGCTTGTTTTCTGTTCTGTCCATTTATCTTTCACTGTTGCCAACGTCAGAGCCTCAATTCGCTTAACAGAATTTTTCTAAACACTAACAAACACAATAACGGTAGTAGTGAAGATAGCGACATCGGCCAACATGTGCGTATTAAACACGCACTTGGTCATTTAAACAGGTTTCCTAACAAAAAACGTTCCGACACAAAATGAAATCCTAACAGGTAACAAGCATATTGAGCCGTCCCTCTTGTTGCAGTAGAGCAGTCATATAAGATAGGATTAAAACAATGAATTATTACAAGAATTACGGAGGAAATTACAAGAAAATTACAAGAGTTATTCACTGAGACTAGTACAAATACTTGTCATGTACTTTCTTTACTTCTTTCTTTTCGTTTTCGTGTCTGACTGACATCTCCAGTTGCTCTAGCTCCGTGGAAAAGACGAACGCTTTTACACGCCGAAACTGGAATCTGACCGAGGTTCGGATCGCGGTGCCGGCTGTGCGTTCTCGTTGGGCGCTTTCCTTCGACGCTTTAAGTCAAGGATTGGCACATTTCCGTGTGCGGTCAGCCATGGACGCTGCCCTAGAACATGGCTTTCAGCACCGCAACAGACAGATCGCTTGGCAATACTACGCTACCGATCAACCAGGAAACTCCTGCATTTATCTTCTCGCGGATGTGTGCGTTGATATGACAGGACACACCTTTTGGATCAATAGCACGCTGGCTTTAGTACAGTACTTGACGTAATTTCCAGAGAAGTGAAGTAACAACATCAGTGGTTAACCCTAAATTTTGTGCATGGGTGTGTATTGGGCTCTGGAGGGGGTGCGATGTCACTGCTCCCATGTATTTTTATGCTCTTTGAAGAGATATTGGGTAACATCACCAAGTTTGAGCAAGGGGGGTGGCTTCGAGACTTTGTGGGTTGTTAGGGTGTTGTGGGTATCTGTGCGAATCTGTGTTTACGCCCTCTAAGCTATAAACGCAAAGCCATTTGGAGCTCCCCTCTTTCAAAAGCTGGCACATCTCAGTAAACGATATCTGCGAGGAACAGAACAATTTCCGTAAATGAAAATTACTGTTTAACCAGAGTTAACTTCTGGACCTTCACACTTGACTCACAACAAAACACTTCTTTCTATTAGCTCCGCTAGTCGCGGAAATAAAAATCTATTTCATAGCAAGCACATAATTTCGTGAAGGACTCGTGTATTTTCTAGCACGGCTTCCCGGAACCCGATACAGTTCCCTTAAGGCTCTGGTTATAGAAAATGACACACCGTTCTAAAATGATGACACGTTATTCTGAAATCCCTCGACTGAGAGCATACAGACACCATCTTTAGGAACACTTGCCTCCCTCACTAGCACGTGTACCTTCCGCCAGCGCCATGCGATCTCCGAAAAGGCAGTCGAGTCCAAGGCTGAAATGGGGATGTTACTTCTCGCGTGTATCTTTTTGGTAGAGTTCATCCAATGTACTAAAACTGACCATTTAGCAGATCAGAAGGGCTTTGTGATACCCATTCCGAAACTATGATGAGCAAAGCGCCTTATTCCTGTGTAGTGGCGGGTATCACGTTGTTGTTCTTGACCACGACAGCTTCCAGCTTGCTTTCACATAGAGCGCGTCCAATGTCCGAAGGTCCGTGGTGTGTTTGGAATCTGCGTTTGGAAGCGTTGGAATTTGTGCGATTTTTTTAATTATCCTAACCTAACGTAAGCTAGGCTCCCACCAGAGATCACGAAAATCAATACACATCTATGCGGAACGCACTGTTATCAATTTCTCGTGCAGTAGTAGCATACACTGTGTTGCACGCAGTACACCTGGACGAATAACACACCTGCCAAAGATGACATCAGCGCTGCTCTCACAGCTTTCTTATGAAATACCTGTGTCGAATAAAAGGGAAAACTTGTATATATTTACATCAACAGTTTCTCAACACAATTGTGTTTTCTTATTTGTTGCGTTACAGTTTTAACAGCCCAGAAATCTAGTCTGGAGACCCCTAAATAAATGTCGATTGTAGTACAAAAAATATTATCGTACAGTGTAAACCTTGAACCCCTCACAACCCCCTGTTCAGAGGGTTCAATTTTCAGAGGGTAAAAATTTACGTTAGTTTATGCTATTGACATCTGTATTTATCATATAACTCTGTTTAACTGCGGTTGTGTCTCTCTATAAAAATCATGTGGTAGAAGACGTCCTATACGTCAAAATTCATAAAATACTGAAACTATACACATCACATACACAGAAGTCCGTACTATACCCTCAGCTAGAATAGGAGCCTTTCCATCTATGATCTGTGCCTTACCCATGGTATAAAAGGGGCATAGTCTGTGTAATAAGATATACATGTTACTTTACCCCTTGTCAGCAGGGTATTAGTGTTCGCCGATTCTTGCTGAGTGGCGCCACTGCGGACCCTATCCCCTTAGTCCCAAGGTCTTATCCGTACTCTGCCGAGAGGGCGTGAGGCGAAGGGTAGAGGCCTTGAACGGTGGCGGTGTTTTTTTTTTTTTTTGTTTTTTTTTTGATGGGGTGATGGGGGTTTTGGTTGGTCAGTCTGTTTCTTTCAATAGGACCATCACGCGATGGCCTGTATGTCTGGCAGAGCTTGGCATTTTGGGTCTTGAAACTCATGATCACAATCTTCTGACACGGCGTGAGTTCAGGCCCAGCTAAGAAATCACATGAAGGTCGTCATCACGTATTGGTGAGCTCGATCATGGCACATATTAGCGCACTCACCAGATAACGTCGCACCTGTAAACAGAGCAGGCGTGATGTTATCTGCTTAGTGCACTAATATGCGGCGTCTGGCACGGCATGTCGACCTTCAAGTGAGTTTGGTATTGCGGCGCTAACGGTTAGATTAAAATACTATGTCACTGTGGTTCGTTCACGAAGCATACTAGAGGGCACCAGAAGCATTCTGGTGTCACAGCTGGCCACTCTGATGTGGACATCAAACAGCATGCCAGTAAGTGTGCACACAGGAGAACCGCACATCACCAGAATCGCCTGGTGTCGCACCAGACAGTTTTGATGTGCACATTACAAACACCATAAAGAGTCTAGGAACACCACAAATACCAGAATAATACCTTCATAACTCTGCCAGCTTCTCACATGTGGGACTACGAGGTGTGAGAGACCAACCGGAAGACTCATTAGGTAAACCTGAAATGGGTAAAACTTCTTATGCTTTGATCAGACACAATAAATGTGCCGGAACCAGCTGTCCCGACAACTGGAATACCTGATACTGTACAGTGGTCACACACCTCTGGAAGGATGTCGTCGTTCTTTCTCCAGAATGCAGAAATTAAGAAACATAGTTCAGGGGCATATTGATCAAATGTGCATCAGGGGGTGTGCAGCGACCACATCTTCGAAACCAAAGAACTAATCAGTAGAAACATCCCTGCCTCCCGGCATCGTTTGTGTGGTAACAGCTGTTCCGGAAATCATCGATATCTCTGTTGAGGAAATTTTGGAGAACCTAAAAGATAAAATATGCAAAAGTAATGACTGTCACCAATAGAGACCCCGTTCTCAATTGCAATAGCCACACTTTTCCAGATAAAGTGAAGGTAGACTATATCTGTACCGAGCTACGCCCTTACGTGCCAAACTCCCTCGGGTGTTCCAATTCCTATAGCTTCGCTCATCCGATGCTTGTAGGGATCTGCATGCTGTGTATATGCACGAAGCAGGGCCATGATTTCAAAGAGTGTGGACCCGAGCAGCACGCCAATATTACTCCAATATTGGACCGATATGGGCTGCCAAGATTTTCAATATGGGGAGTGCAACCAGACCCCATATTGTACCAATATGGGCTGCCCATATTGGGCAGCCCATTTTGCGCCAATATTGGAAATACTTATGTGGCAACGCCAAAGGGGAGTCCGTGTAATAATAAAGCATTATCCGTTTTAATATTGAGCACTGATATTTCTTCTCTCTCCTTTTTGCTTTTTCATTTCTGCAGATCTCATTGAACCACGTTGCATACAATTATAAAAACAACACAGCATCGCCCCAGAAAGCTTGCGCACATTACATTTAGAAAAAAGTAAACCTCTCGTCCTAAAAATGAAGAGCAGGATGGACTAGTGCTAGGCAGGCAGTCTCACTGAACTGCCAATAATGCCAAACATCCCTCAGGAGCTTTCATTGGAATCGCGATAGTCCATGAGCCAAGAATTTCCAACCAGCTCCGAGAGTACGAAGGAGCGAAACACTTTCGTGACGGTGACGGTGACGGTCATACGCCTCAGCAACTCACACAGCGTGCAGTAACGTGAAAGCACCTAACTTTACAGAAGATCCATCCCTTTCTATCAAACATTGTGTTTTTTACTTGACCTAGCCACAATTCCATTATCAAAAGAGCCTGTGACATTTTAGCCCGTATGAAACGTCCGATCCGACTGTCGCACATTAGTTGTATGACGCGTGATTTAGCTGAAACGGCCACGCTTACTCTCAGTCGGTTCGACCAATTGGCATTGGCATGCGAAGCAAGATGTCGCCTGCTTCCAGAAAATGGAAAGTTGAGTTGTCAAGTTCTAGTGAATGGTACAATGGGATTGCCCCGTATGTTGATTATTTTCAAGAATGTCTATGATCTGCGGGAAGTTGTTGGATGTAACGACGTATTGAATTGGGCATTTCATACACTTCAACGTCCAATCTTGTCGTGCTGCTTGGGCGTTCGTGCAACGCGGGAAGGTACCATTTTTTGCATTTTCCGCCAATACGTGGTTTACACGGGCAATATGGGGCCAATATTGCCAGGATTTTCCCAATAGTGGCTCAAACTGGGCAATATGGGCCCCATATTGCCCAGTTTGAGCTCATATGCGGAAAACCTTGACGAAACGGGTCCCATATTGGACCCGTATAGCCGATGACCAACCAATATGAGCCCAATATTGTGTGCTGCTTGGGGAGGGCCAGATAACTGCGTCAACTGCGAAGGTGATCACTCTTGTCTTGTCCAAAGTCTTGTCCAAAGTCTTGTCCAAAACGGAAGTTCGAGAAAGAGGTGACGCACGTCTAGACTAAGCGATCCAGAAACGAAGAAAAGCTGTCTTCGTCCCAGCTCCAGAAATCCTTTGCAGCCCTACTTCCTAGAAACCCAGAATTCTCTTGCTCAACACAGACAAACAGGATAATGCAAAGCACAAAATACTCACCTCTTCCTCAAACGCCAGCTTCTGCTGCAGAAGTGCCTGCTGTCGCACAAGCCTCTTCGGTGGTGTCATTCTCACAGGCACCACCTCCTGACGTTACCTCGATGGAGTGTGATGGCAGGCGAGCTCGTAAAGCTGAATCACAAGCACGAGCGCCTAGTCAAAGGACAGCCCATGGGTAATCTATCGGCGAGTGGCTCGTTCTCTGATATACCGCCTGGAAACTCGAAACTGCTCAAAAAACAGAAAGCTTCAGAAGCAGCAAATAACAACCCCGAAAAAGAAATATTCTCTGAACAGCACACTCTTCTCATTAACGCAGACCCGGATTGCACGCTTCATCTCTTTTTTCTGCACTATGTCTATCCTCGTCGATATAATGATCGGCGTAATAATAAACCAACCTTGTCAAAATAGTGGAATTGTCGAGGGCTCTTCGCCAATCTTTATGACTTAAATGATATTTCAGACAGGTATGGCACATTCCTCTTCTCTGTTACAAGAAACTTACCTGAATCCTCAACAAACACACTCACTCTGGTGTTATAACCTGTTCCAAAAAGATCGTGCAGATGCAACATATTCACCTGGTGGTGTTACAATCCTTAAATCTTAAACAATTGCTGTAATACATCTACTGAAGCCACCTCTTGAGGCAGTTGCAATTAAAATTTGCCTTGATAGGGTACTGTGAAGAGTGCTAATCAATTCGTCTGTTGTGTTGACTTCACGCTGTGCAACCCATCAAGTGTACGGGGGCATTGCCACTATAAATATAAGGGTCCACTTCAGTGTAATGGTCCAGTAATAATAAGAAGAATCCAGTACATGAACACATCAGAATCTTCGGGGTTGCGATTACTTTCTGTGGTTTTAAAGTTGTATCAGGTAACAGATAATTTAACGACGCGCACTCTACATTGGGACTGTAACCCCTTTCAAACGAAAGCTGTTAGTCTGCCATCGTCCAATGATTATATGAGTGTTAATGAGGCGAATGACACGACACGAGGGAACAGAACCGATCTCGGAAATCTCTTCCGCAGGCATGCAACTGCTCAAAACCTGTTTTCCTTTAAAAATCGTGTGCAAAAGCCAGGTGGACGCGTCACTAAGCTAACAAGGCATATTGGGAAAATTTTGTTTCGATGAATTCTAATTCACCTTCGAGAAAAGAGTAGTACAGGGTACAAACCATTCAGGGAGAACATCATACTTTTTCGATACCCCTCTTGCAACTCAATGGGACTCCTTGGGAGCAGGTCAAGGTTCTGGGTGAGCACGTGTGTAGTTACATTGTAGTAGTTATGTCGGGAATTCTCGAAAAATCGGAAATTCTCCAGAGAAACAATCTATTCAGCTCAGGCGATGAGCGTCTTTCTCGTAATATGCCGTTTAATATGTCAAAATACAGAAACCATGACAGCTTCAAAGCAAGGAGCATGCAGCTTTAAGTCAGAGATTCAAAGAACGTGCAGCACGCGTCAAGAACACAAGGAGGAGTAACATGTGCAATGGTAATTGAGATGTGTCTGCGATCACATCCCATACCGGGCAATGTCAATCTTCAGTGCTGAAATTTATGTGGCGATTATGGAAATCAAGTATTGCCGTTTATTGTTATTAGTATTATTCACTTATAATTATTATCTGTATTTATTATTGATTATTATTGCAACACCTCATTAACTGCACGGTTATTTATACAACATTGGCTCCCTGTGTCTGCCTCCAAGAACATGCAATCTACGGACCAAGAAAAGCTTTCTGGTGCTGAGAGCCGAACGTGTGGCCAGTAAAATAGTCAGATGTTGAGTTGAGGTTTTGCTCGGTACCGAGTCATGTGAGTATATCTGGAAATGGAAAAACTCATTGACGATGCTGCTCCTGCTGCTCACAAATATGAACCGTACATTTCCCATAGCTCTTTTCACTTAGACTGTGGAATTATTTACCTTCATCCATCACCTCTGTTGTAAATCATGCACCATTCAGCACTGTTCTCCGTTCTTCATTTCGATTGTAGTGCTACCAATCCACGTCACTTTTATTCTGCTGCGTTCCCGTGTTGTTGCTTTGCTGTACTGTTCCCTGTGATTCACTTTGTCTGATTTGTCCATTTAAAGCCGCAAGGATCTTGGAACCCCATGATAAAGAAAAAAAATAGTTATTTCTGATTAGATTACTTCCCAGGACTGCCCATTGGTATTCTTCGGTCACCGTACCATTCCACATGGAATCCGTAGTTTCCGCGCGGCGAAAACATCGATGAAACGAAATCATATCTGTCGTTTTCAGGTGCCATCTGTCCTACAGGATTACTAGACAGTGCAAAGAATACGTGCAACAGCAATTATCAGAAGTTGCAAGACGCATCCAAACTGCATTGTTGGTAAGCTCTTTTCCATGTGCGTTTCAAACGGCCATAAAGTGAGCGGCCATTTTAAAGACGATTTTTTTTCAAACGGCCATTTTATCAGAAAAAAGTGGGACGGGATTATCGGCATCCTAGGATTCGTGATCCCGAGCCGTTTTTACAATCCCGTGGTATCAGGATTTTGCAATGTGGATCCCGGGATGCCGAACCGGGTAGGATTTTTTCTTTCAACTGCCCTCGGAATGTCCTACAGGGTTGCATCCACTTGCACATCCATGCTATATATCACAAATTCTGATACAATAGGCGCTTCCCGTCATCCCCGCGGAACATTCTAGTGGAGGAGAACTCAAGAAAAATAGAAAAATGGAAATAGAAAATACTCGCATGGGGGCAAAAGTTTCGCCGTGCATTATGTTGAGCATTCAAACCATGAATATTGACTGGTCGTTGGAACGCATCTCCGTGTCGTCTGGTACGAATTATCTTTCGGCTGCGTCCCATGATATTTACCGCAGGTTAGCACGGCACGAGAAGACTAACGAAGGCTTTGTATGTATTTGTCCCCTCCATGTTGTTCCAGCTTCAGAACATCAGTTCTCCCGTGTCCATATTCACGAGAAGACTACGGACGGACGGACGGAACAGGACGGCGACGTATATCACTTGTATTTACGGGATAGCTAAAATCGGTGACGTTTTTTGCATCCTCTCCTGGAGGAGTGAACGTCGCTTATGTGAATACATGGAACGTTGTGTTTTGCTCTTCTCCCCCTTAATTCATCCACAGTTACTATTCTGTTCTGTCTAGTGCAGCCAAGTTTGTGTGGTTTGGTGAAAAAGCTGTCTTCATTTTGCTTTGTATTGTCAAATAATAATAATAATAATAATAGTAATTTTTATTATGTTTATGATGACGAGTAGCAGCAAGAAGGCAGGGACATGGTAGAAGACAGAACAACTGGAGCCACACATTTTTATTATGTGCCCATAACAGCCTCGAGGGCCTCGGTATTGGCGCACACTCACAAAGTTCTACATAATGCCGAAAACGATAGGTACCCAAGAAATAGAGAATATACTCACAGGTTGCGCAATATACACGTAGGCCACAGAATATATATACAATAGCGTTGGTGGATAGACTGCTTATATCTAAAATAACTGGAACAACAGGAACGTCTTACATATTCATATTATACAAAATGTAATATTTTACATTACGCATACGTGAAATTACAGGACTAAAGGACGGCAAAAAGCTGAGTAAAAGATCGAAGGAATTATATCCAATACTGATCAGAAGAACTGCAGGATGTCAGGAAAAGAAAAATGGGCATAAGCAAAATGAGTGAACTTCACAAATGGAAAACTTTAGATACAACCTCTTTGGAGTAGAACGGGAAGTGTTACAGAAAAAAACAATCACATGACAGCGAGGTCACGAGGGTCTTGCCTCGCGAGATAGTGTCCCCTTTAAATACACCAGGGCAAAAAAATGTAGGATGCTTCCGTAGGGACACACCTGGAATACCGAAAGGCAGAGATCATAGCAACTATGGACGGTCAATTCCGAGATTGAAGGCACTTGTATAAAAAAGTGGCATCGGTATGTCGCGCTGAGTTGAAAAGGGAATGAGACCAACGTGTCTGAGTAGATATTCATAATTGTACGTCTGGAATCTCGGGGTGTAACCGAAATATAGGTAGTGTGAAATGTGGAGCGCTTTCTTTTGGTCAGCTTCTAGGCGCTGAGGGTTACTTAGACAGTTCCATATTAAGGATGCGTATGCGATGCGAGGCTCAACATAGACCTTATATGGGCATACAAAAACATCAGGATTTGGGAATATCTTTGTATGTCCCAGAGTCCTAGAGTGCGCAATGCGGAGCATTTCGAATCGAACGTGACACCGAGGTCACGGACCAAGTTAGCGCAAAGATGACATTTGTGCTGGAACGGTGTTTATAACAGGTTATGTTGGTTTTACGAGAGAAAGACACCTGTGTTGATTAGAAGTTTGCTCGTGCGACACCACTGGATAACACGGTCGATGTCCCTTTGTTGCAAGGCGCAATCCAATGGGGGTGAGACTACTTTCAACAATTTCACATCCTCAACATACCGTAGCAAGTTAAAATGTTGGATACACATAACGAGATCGTTGACAAAAACGCTGAAGAGTGGCCCGAGGTTGGAGTCCTGGGGAACTCCTGATGTTGGGAGATATGGTTGCGAACAGATGCCGTTAACTGTTACAGAAGAGAAACGGTCTATATACACAAGAATGGAAACAGCTCTGTGAGAACGGGAATTCAGTAGAAGCGGGTGAGCTACTGGTCGGCGTAAGGTATACTATTATTGGACTAGTGAATTCTGAGGATATCTGGACACGCGGTGGCGTCTGGCACAGAGGAGTAGTAGCTGACTTAGCTTGTGTGCTGACGTACTCTGTGATCGTATGCCAATTTGCAGGGAGGCCAGGCTTAATAATTCCGCAGGCTAATCTGACTACCAACCACAGCTTTAAGTAAGTCAACCATTACGTCCCTGTGCTGCCAGAGCGACACCGCGAGTTGTTGTCCTCAGCATTCACTAACCCAAGAATAGTAGTACACCTTGCGCCTATATCACAAGCACAACAGACCCCGGTATCATAGTTGTTGTGCTTGCTCCTCCTCTATCTCGACACCAAACAGATTAGTGGCAGCTCTCACCCCTCACGTGTCACACTAGCTAGGTTTACATGAGCTCGACCGGAGTTCCATTTGCTCGTGTAAACGCTGTTCGGTCGAGTTGACTCCGCGCCGGGTCGAGTCGCGTCAACGCGACAGCAGGGGCGCGTTGACTCGCTCCACGCGACCAGCGAAGTGCATGTAAACGACGACTGGTCCAGCTCGGAACGAATGATCTGCGGGATCGAGTACATCGTGTCGCTGCGTGTCGCTGCGTCCGAGACAGCAATCGCTCAACGTAGGCCCGCGCAGACGGGTACAGAAACAGAAGCGAAGAGACGCTGCGCTGGCACGGCTCGACTCGACTGGACGCGGAGCGTCGCTGCGATCGGCTCTCGCTGAAGAGAGTTTATGTAAACCGCGTCGAATGAGTTCAACCCGACTCGACTGTCAACTGGACCTGCTCTGCCGAGTTAATGTAAACACGGCCGCTGATACAGGTCTGGTGAACAAAGCAGCGAGGGGTCTGTCCATGTTGTCAGAAGGTAAATTATTCCTAATAATAGTCAAGTTCCTAGCACCATGCAAATTGGCTGTTTCCAAATTATCTGGATTTACGTTTGAGGTAGCTTGCCGCTTCGAATGCTGGGAAAAACCGTTCCATCTCTCCTGTGCAGTTGACTGCGCTGCTTATTCTGCGTGACTCAATCAAGGGATGTCATGAGATGGCGTCAGAATATCCCAGTAATTTCGGAGATTACTTATAGGTCTTATCTCTTCTAGTGTTATGGAATACAGCAAGACTTGTGTTCCGGAAATACTCGAAAGACAAAGATGCGATGAGACGTTTCTTCTTGAGCGGTTCTTCAAGGACATCAACGCTGACTGTGGAACATCGAAGCCAGTCTGTGAGTATCAAATAACAAAAAGAATGCCGCGGGCATAACACATGTTGCACGGCATGTTTCAACAGTCGTGTTTCTAACTCCAGCGATGAAGTTGCCACATCCTACAACCGCAGTTGCGTCTGCTGGCTTCCATTATCGTTCCAATATTAATCGAAAAATTTGAAATCAACATTTATGTCTTTTATTCTGCAATAGAGTTAAATTCTGCTTCTATTCTGCAAAAGAGCTAAATGTGGCCACGAGGCTGATAATGCTTATCAGCCTCGTGGCCAGATTTAGCTCTTCCGTCCCGAAGAAGGCGGAGCTTCCGCCGTAACGTAGACATCCTCCCTAACTTTTATAATGTTTAAGTTTTAATAAACCCCTTTTTTGTTACTTCCCCTACTTTCGTCTTCTCTCTCCCATTTCTTTCAACTATATGTATATATATATATAAAGAGGGGGAAAAGCCATTAAAGAAACAAGTAAATGACGCTAGACGTGTTTGAAATTCAAACTTACAGAGTTCTGTAAGTTTGAATTTCAAACACGTCTAGCGTCATTTACTTGTTTCTTTAATGGCTTTTCCCTTCTTTATAACTCACTGGCTTGCACTGTGGCATTGAGGAGTGCTCAGTCACCCTCCCAGGTGTATATCGCACGCTGAGCGACCCTTGGTTTGCCAATTCCGAACGATGCGCAGCTACCCAGGGCTGACGAGCTGCAAACATGGGGAAACACGTGTCCTCTGGGTGCTGTCGCATCGTTCCATGAGTATATATATATATATATATATATATATATATATATATGTTAGTGCCGACCCAAGATCGTGTCACTTCCCTACGCCAGGCTGACGAGTCCCATGTAGGACGAAACACCTGTACTTGGCTGAGAGTGCACGATCAAATAGTAAACATATGCTCAACTTGCAGCTACAGAGCTTCGGCTATTTTCACGTTGTATATGTACGTGCTGGCTTGCACTGCGACCTCCACAGGTGGCGCCGTCACCGTGGAACATTGATGTCTCGCCGAGACGCACTGTTAGCGCCGACTCAAGAACGTGTCACTTCCCTACGCCAGGCTGACGAGTCCCAAGTAGGACGAAACAGCTGTACTTAGCTGGGAGTGCACGATCAAATAGTAAACATATGCTCAACGTGCAGCTACAGAGCTTCGGCTATTTTCACGTTGTATATATATATATATATATATATATAAGTAAAATAATAAGATGTGGACGACAGATTACAGGAAAGTTAACAAAAACTAATTTATGTAATGGGTAACTTAAAACGTAGGTTATAAAAGAATGGTCGACGTTTCGACAGTGGCACTGTCTTCGTCAGGACGAAAGAGGTACAAGGGTGCATATGCTTAAATAGGCTCGGTAAGTGACATCACAATCGGTGCAAATGTGCCACGTGGTAGTTGCCGTGAGT
Source organism: Ornithodoros turicata (assembly GCF_037126465.1). Classification (NCBI taxonomy): domain Eukaryota; kingdom Metazoa; phylum Arthropoda; class Arachnida; order Ixodida; family Argasidae; genus Ornithodoros; species Ornithodoros turicata. The sequence continues at coordinate 924,568 of NW_026999372.1, read as the reverse complement.
CTGGAACATTCCGCAAGTTCAAGTCGTTTGGTGATGTCATTCTTCTTAGTGAGCCAGCTCAGGGTGAGCGGTACTGAGGGCGTAGCTGAAAAGAGGAAAAAAAGGAAAGTATATCCCATCTAGGCGACCAGATTCATTACTGTTGAAAGTACACCGGGATCTTCGTTAAAGATTGATTGGAATTTGTAAATGAGGTAAGACTGGTGTTGTTCCCTGCCTTTACGGAGCTAAAGTTTGATTGAAGAATAAAAAGGAACTCGAATTCGAATTAGAAAGAATTAAAAAAAAGAATTTACAAATTCCAATCAATCATTAACGAAGATCCCGGTGTACTTTCAACAGTAAGGAATCTGGTCGCACAGAAAATAAATTCGAGACGGCTAACTGTACCAAATAAAAGTAACGCAAATACTTTTGTTATGCTGTTATCCCGCTACTTACCTCGGCGTTCATGCGTGTCTGTCGACGGTCGATTACTTATATTCCTCAATAACACGGCGTGCGACATGAAATACTCAAGTTGCACTCAACATGCCGTTTACGAGACAGCATTTGTTCAACAACCCGATGGTTTTATTATCTACAGAACTTGTTTACAATAAGGCTGTGGAGCGGCACAGGTATAAGCATGGTTTTTGCACCGGGGTCATGCGGTCAGGCGTACGTCCTGTGGGAAAACGCGTACATCTACTGCACGACTAATTACCTAAAATACGTCAGTTCACTTATTGACTGCTTTCGGAGAAGTAAAAGATAGCAGATTTTCAGCCAGCCGTTATTTAAATCCTAGCTCCTTTTCTGCGATCCGAAGACAAGCACGTACGAGAGATAATCCGAATCGGCATGACCTTCGGTGTCGGCAGCTTATATGGGCCACAAATAGGGCCGATCTATCTGAACAGCAGATCAGCCCTCAACCCAATCAGCTTCATCGCCCGAAACCACGTGGCCCTTTGACGTGGAATGGGCGTCGCTCTTTTTTCACACAAGAGTTTTGGGGATTCAGGTACTCCTCATATGCATAGCAAATAATAATAATTGGGTGTTTACGTCGCGAGACAACTGTCGGTCGGTCTGTGGATTGCTTTTGCCCACCTGAGGGTTCTTTAACGTGCCATGAAAGCTCACGACACGGCACCCGGTATTTAACGTCCCTCGCGGAAGACGGCATGTCTAAGCAACTTGTACCCTGCCACCAAGTTGCTGGCCTCCTCAGTCGGGTTCGAAGCCGCGATCTCGGGATCAGAAGGCGAACACGCTACCGACTGAATATGCATAGCAAACTTTAGCGATTTGTGTTTCAAAGTAAGTGTTCGTTTGAGGATACGTAGTACAACACGCGTTTTACCCCCAAAATATAATAAGTTGAATTTCAGGTAATTAGCCATCCTGTAGTTTCTGAGAGGATGTCCACGGGCTCGTATAACATGCCTGCAAGATCGCGTCTCTGTTATTCTCAGTTTAGCTTCTTTTTTTAACCAAAATCTGTAAACAATAAAAGCACCCTGTACATAATAAGGGTTCATACAGTAGCTTTCCAGAGATCATTTTATTGGTGTCTCGATTTCTCTCTCTTTCTTTTTCTTCTGTGTTTCATCACGACACAGTGCGGAGAAATATAAAAACAGGAGATAGAGGAAGCCACATAGAGTGAATAGAAGAGTGTAGAAGAACAGGCGAGGTAAAAGGACACGCGCTTCATCTCAACAAAGTAAATCCAAAAGAACCATTGAGTCTCAAGGATGATAACGACCATGATGTCAGTGCCAGAGGCTACACCTTTCACACACAGTGTTTCATTCGTAATAGATTTTTGTAACAAAAATCGTAAGGATAGAGCAGCGTAGATGCCTTTTTGCAGTTGAGCGATGCAGCCCAAGCAGCACAGCCCATTGGCAGACCCGCAGACCGATGACGGGCGAAGATCCTGACAAATCGGGCGCGTGCCGCCTGCAGGCAATGGTCCTACGCACGTTTGGCAATATTGGGAACACATAGGTCCGATCAGGATTCCCGATACCTGCTCCGGACTCTTTCGCCGACAGTGTCCCATTACCATGCCCTCCACGCATTCCGGTGTATTTGTTTTTACTTATACGAATTGATGAACGAAAAGCAGAAGCAATCTGAATAACGTTTTATAAAGACATGATGAATTATATATACGTAACAATTACACAACTGGATGAATATATTCCTGACAGAGATACACAAGTGCGCAACAGAGATTGAAAGTCTTTAGCATCAGAGCACTGGGGAAGGACAGGAGGCCTAAAGAGCAATGATATCACAAGAGGTGAAGTGACTGCTCAAAACGTACTGTAGCCAGTCCTCCTCAGGTACCCGAGGCTGTAGAATATGGACCACTGCGCCCATCTACAACGTTGGAAGCTCATTGGCCGAGACTGTGTGCGCTCTCCGATTGTGCTTTGTGTGAATAAAATGTTTCTTTTAGCCAAAAGTCGCTTCAGTTACTTTGAATACCGTATAACGGCGGGAGGCGTGAAATCCAGTAGAACTTCATGGTGGCCAGGACCGCCTGAAAGTTCAGCAAAACGTTGAAGCTCCTGATTGGCCCAATGGCTATGCATAATATCTACGCCGTCGCACTCTGATTGGTCGTGTGCCCAGTGTTGTGAGCCTGCTGTAACTTCGTGGGGCAATATGCTATCTCACCAATGATTGAAAATTATGTTTAAGAAAGACTATAATGCAGACAAATGACCAGCCGTACAAACCTCGTGGAATATTTTTGCAATCGGATCCAGATACCATACAGATACTTTAGATGCAATGAACATCCATATGCTGCAGGAATCACACTTGCAAAGACGTGAACACTAAACCGATTGTGTCTCAGTTCACAATTCACAAACTGGCTATTAAGTCGTATAAGTTCTTCATAAGCGCGTAGGGGAAACGTTGGGGGGGAGGGGGTGCTGGACCTGTCCTGAATCTCATTTAATCCGGGATGTCCTGTACAAGCCTTCCAATCTACTTTTTCATGTCAACAAGGAGTTCTCGAATTCTGCAAGATAACACATGTTAAAAAACTGCACGACGCGAGTGTAATGGGGCACTTACTCTGAGCTCTTCCTAATAAAACGGCGTCGCACCGGAACGATTTTACGGAAGAAGCATCAAGCCCTAAACACTGGCAACGACCACAAATGTACACGAATACACTTGTTCGCCATGACCTGTCTGTATTCTAGACAGGTCATCGCGAAAAGTCTGCAAGAGAACAGTAATCTTTCAAACTGTAGAAACTTAAAACGTAAGTCATATGAAAAATTGACTACCACGTAATCACTGTTGGATGCATCTTCTACTGGGTTTCTTGAAAGCAGGGAGATAGTCGTTCTGAAATTATTTGTACAAGTTAGTTGGGGCAACGTTACATGCATAATTGTCTCCCTTTTCAGGCGACGTTGCATCAAAGTGCCCGAACAAAACGTTATCACTTGCACAGACTGTCTGCGAAGAAAGCTTTATGAGGGAACACGGCCTCGTCCTTCCCCCCGAATATGTGAACAAAGAGGCGAACAAATGGTACTGCTGGTAAGGACTTTTTCACGTACAACTGGCGGTTCCACAGTCTTCTTGAGATACTTATCCGGACCAAGGCTGTCTTCACCCCACACCCTGTTAGAAGAAGTCTGCCACAGATACCGCCCACCTCGTGTTTCACTGGATGAGTGACTTAGAAACGCGTGACGAGACAGGAATCATGACTGATTTGTCCGGCCCTGCACTTGAGGCAGATAATTCAGGTGAAAGCCAAGCTGACGTGCTACAAAGGTGACATCGCTTGAGGGAGATCCGGAGAGTGAAAGTTCGAACCCTGCCACCACGCGCATTGGCGTTTTCCTGAATTGTCGTTTGACGTAGCTTGTCGCAGTAGTATTCAGTCATGTCCAGGCTACGGCCGGTGCACTCAGCAACCTGGACCCCTGGGCCCTGCCCCTCAGCCCTGCGCGTATTTTTCCCCACGCGGCGCGTGTGCGGAGGGTTTTCCGCGCGCTTATAACATGCAGAGGCATGCGAAGAAGGGTCATACACAAAAAGTACAAGTGAAAATATATTTATTAATGCCAATTGTAATGCCAATCAAGTTGAGATATATTTATTAAAGCCAATAGTGCTGGGAATTGTGCCGATTGTGATGCCGATCAGGTGACGGAGAAAAACCCAGCCGAGAAAACTTCACGACCTGTAACAGAAGAAACAAAAACACACGGCAGTACATGTGAATAATATACATAATTTATTAATTATATCCAGTCCTTAGATTCTGAAATTAAAATGCAGTAGCACATTTAATCAAAGAAAATGTTCTTAATACGATTACAATCAAAATTACAAGTTTTATTATAAAAAGTCCGAGATGTGGGCACCTGATAGATGTAATTTGCGAGCATAATATGGAAGCTTAGTTTAATATTCCAATATGACACACATTTAATTAATCAATTTCTATTGAAGTGAATAGCGCAGGCACAAGGCAATAATTCGAATCAACACATAGCATTAATACAGAACCAATAATCCAACATGTAGGGAAATAATAGCTACACCATATGAAAACGAGAAACGATCACCACATTTAATCAAAGAAGATATTCTTAATCAATGTGATTATAAACAAAATTATAAGCTGTGTTATAAAAAGTCTAATATTCCTATACCTGAGAACCATCAGTGCAATAGCGGGAAGTTCTGATGGTTGTATGTAATTAACTGTGAACACCAGAGACCCTGGAAGAATATGGGACATGAACACAAGAGGATATAAAATATATACCACTACACAGAAGATATTCGTAATCAATATGATCACAATCAAATTACAAGTTGTATTATAAATATTCCTACATGTGAGAACCATCATTGCAACAGACGCAAGGAAATAACGAGAAAAAACACAATCAACAGCTACAAATAATAGAAAGCCAAACCTGCACACCATCCAACACGTAGAGAAATAATAGCTAATCAATCTGTCAAGAGGAGAAATATTACAATATAGCACAGACCAATACTCTGAAGAACAGAGGAACACTCCAAGCGGCGACATGTAAACAACAGAGGAAAATAATCTATTATGAACCATCATGAAATCGACCAACATACAATTTTCATTCTAACAAACACTACGAACCTTGATGGAGGTATCCAAGACATATAAAATATGCAATGTTTACATCTCGGTTTTCACTCTTTTTCTTAAAGCCTGGAGACTTTATGTCTCTATCTAAATGACCAAGACGAAGCAACTCCCATGCTTTATCACCCAAAGGGATGGTGGCTAATTCCTTCGTCCAGCAAACAGGGCGTTCTAGAGGTCAGATAAGATAGTTCAAAGGCGATATATTTTATTGTGCCACGCAAATAGATGTCGATATTATTCGCGGGGATCACTATATTTTCGTATCCTTTCCTTGAAACGGAAATCTTCAATCAAAGTGGTGGAGAAGTCGACTAAGTTTGTACAGATGCGGTATTGTTATTGAACATCTAGAGAAAGTCCAAATTATTAAATGGTAGCAACAATACTCAATCAAAAAACGAGAAACAAATTTAATTACATCAAGTTTGGTAATATCTTGCAGCAGAAAGTTCTATATAGATCAACCACACAGAAATATCAAATGTGAAACACAACTCAGAAATATCAGGCATACCCAACTCAGACATTATTTTTACTTATCTCAATCGAGTGAATAATTGAAACAAATATGACACAATTAATACATCATGCATACATAATGTCCAACTCATAGAATATCAGTCGAACCTGAAACAAAACAATAATTAATTCAGACAAATCATTTCTAAGCTAGCAGCGTGAACACACCGTAGAATCTGTACAGAAACTTGCCATTTTCAATGAATAAACATGATCAATTAGTGGATTCAAGCGATAAAGTGTGATGAAACCCGACGACCCCCAACACCAACATCAAGTTAGGGAGGGACGGGCTCTACTATGGCCTTGTGCATAGAATCATTGAAAGCGCACATTTTTTTCTTACTCATCACATCTTTTTGTAAATCGCTTTTCCATAATTCTCATGGCATGTAGATATTAATAACATTCTAAAAAAAATAACCAATAAAATGAGCATAGATATGCTTTTCATTAAGTGTAGACACGCACTTGAAAACAGGAGAGACAATTGTTCTACATTGAAAAGATAGACAGATTTTGTAATCGCTACCATAAGTCATGGGAAGATGTGATAAAACACTGATTCGAAAAGGAAGAGCCGCGAAACGAAATATGATAATTTGATCTGACTGCTTTCTTGATGAACGCAATGCCCATTGCAATGATTACAATTACATCTGCTCTAGTGTATTTCAATTCTTCGTTAGCAAATCTCAAAATCTCCGCCATCAATCCCAGTGGCCCTTCCGACGTTGACGACGTATTGAAATGCAGCGATAATGAAATCGTTTCGCGGCTCTTCCTTTTCGAATCAGTGTTTTATCACATCTTCCCATGACTTACGGTAGCGATTACAAAATCTGTCTATCTTTTCAATGTAGAACAATTGTCTCTCCTGTTTTCAAGTGCGCGTCTACACTTAATTAAAAGCATATCTATGCTCAATTTTTTAGAATGTTATTAATATCTACATGCCATGAGAATTATGGAAATCGATTTACAAAAAGATGTGATGAGTAAGAAAAAATGCGCGCTTTCAATGATTCTATGCACAAGGCCATACTAGAGGCCGTCCCTCCCTAACTTGATGTTGGTGTTGGGGGTCGTCGGGTTTCATCACACTTTATCGCTTGAATCCACGAGTTGATCATGTTTATTCATTGAAAATGGCAAGTTTCTGTACAGATTCTACGGTGTGTTCACGCTGCTTGCTTAGAAATGATTTGTCTGAATTAATTATTGTTTTGTTTCAGGTTCGACTGATATTCTATGAGTTCGACATTATGTATGCATGACGTATTAATTGTGTCATATTTGTTTCAATTGTTCACTCGATTGAGATAAATAAAAATAATCTCTGAGTTGGGAATGCCTGATATTTCTGCGTTGTTTCACATTTGATTTTTCTGTGTGGTTCATCTATGTAGAACTTTCTGCTGCAAGATATTACAAAACTTGATGTAATTAAATTTGTTTATCGTTTTTTGATTGAGTATTGTTGCTACCATTTAATAATTTGGACTTTTTCTAGATGTTCAATAACAATATCGCATCCGTACAAACTTAGTCGACTTGTCAACCACTTTGACGAAAGATTTCCGTTTCAAGGAAAGGATACGAAAATATAGTGATCCCCGCGAATAATATCGACATCTATTTGCGCGGCACAATAAAATATATCGCCTTTGAACTATCTTACCTGACCTCTAGAACGCCCTGTTTGCTGGACGAAGGAATTAGCCCCCAACCCTTTCAGTGATAAAGCATGGGAGTTGCTTCGTCTTGGTCATTTAGATAGAGACATAAAATCTCATGGCTTTAAGGAAAAGAGTGAAAACCGATATGTAACATTGCATATTTTATATGTCTTGGATACCTCCATCAAGGTTCGTAGTGTTTGTTAGAATGAAAATTGTATGTTGTTCGATTTCATGATGGTTCAATGATAGATTGTTTTCCTGTTGTTGTTGTTTACATGTCACCGCTTAGAGTGTTCCTCTGTTCTTCAACGTTAAGTCTGTGCTATATTGTAATATTTCTCCTCTTGACAGATTGATTAGCTATTATTTCTCTACGTGTTGGATGGTGTGCAGGTTTGGCTTTCTATTATTTGTAGCTGTTGATTGTGTTTTTTCTCTTTATTTCCTTACGTCTATTGCAGTGATGGTTCTCACATGTAGGAATATTTATAATACACCTTGTAATTTGATTGTGATCATATTGATTAGGAATATCTTCTTTGTAGTGGTATAGATTTTATTTCGTCTTGTGTTCTTGTCGTTCGTGATCCGTGGTCTTCCATACATCTAACGGCACCCATCTTCAACAAATCAGGGCAGATATCATCAGAGCTGGTTGTTGGCTAGGAGCGTGCTATGTGGTGAAGTTCATTTTTAACATATCTATTTTCTGTGTTGGATTCATAAAACAAAGTGTTTGTAGTGTCTCTTAGAATGAAAATTGTATAGTGTTCGATTAGATTATGTCACGAGGATGATTTTATGATAATTAAAATGATAAATTATTCTCCTTTGCTTTTTTGTTTAAGAATAACTTCTTTCTAGTGCTATAGATTTTATTTCCTCTTGTGTTCGTGTCCCATAGTCTTCCAAGGTCTCCGCTGTTCACAGCTAATTAGATACAACTATCAGAACTTCCCACTATTGCACTGATGGTTCTCACTTATAGAAATATTAGGCTTTTTATAGCACAACTTATACTTTTGTTTATAATCATATTGATTAAGAATATCTTCTTTGATTAAATGTGGTGATCGTTTCTCGTTTTGCTATTATTTCCCTACATGTTGGATGATTGGTTCTATATTAATGCTATGCGTGGATTTCTGGGTATGTGGATGCCTGCACTATTCACTTCAATAGAAATTGATTAATTAAATTTGTGTTATGTTGGAATAGGAAACTTAGATTCCCTATTGCGCTCGAAATTACTTACATCTATCGTGTTCTCACATCTCAGGCTTTTTATAATAAAACTTGTAATTTTGATTGTAATCGTATTGGTTAAGAACATCTTCTTTGGTTAAATCGTGTTCTCCCTTCTGATTCACTGAAAACTTGTGTGTATGATTACAGTTAATAAGAAATATTGTGTTTGATCTGTGATACCAATTCAATCCTGTTGTATTGTACCTGTAATAAATATTTCTTTGTTACACGTATTGTTTCTCTTCTGCTTCAGGTTTTTTGGCTGGGTTTTTCTCCTCCACACAGAGTGACAGCATAATTCCTAGCACTATTGACTTTAATAAATATATTTTCACTTGTACTTTTGTGTATGGCGATCCTTTGCATGTAAACAGCCTACTGCACACATGTTGTAGCTGGAAAAAAATTATGATTGAAGTTGACACAGATTGAAAAATGACGAAAGAAGGCGACCCAGGCTGAAAAATGTGAGCTGGTAAGCGCGCACGCAGCCCTCCGGCCACGCCCACCCACCGGTAAGCGCCTCTACCCCAGCGCCGCCCGGCGCGTGCGGGAAAAAATACGCGACCCAAGTCGCCCAAGGCTCAAAAATGTCGAAAGAAGTCGACCCAGGCTGAAAAATGTGAGGGTAAGCGCGCATGCAGCCCTCCCCCCGGTGATAAGCATGTGGACAACCCTCTACACACGCGGCGCGCGGGGAAAAATACGCGCAGGGCTCAGGGCAGGGCTCAGGGGTCCATGTCGTAGTTTCGCCCTGCCGTAGTTTTGGCATGACAGAATACTACTTGTCGCTTACGAACTGGCGGAAAAAGCTGCTTATTCGGTCGTGCGCAGCTCACTGCGTTGTTCATTCGGCGCGAACCGATGTTACGCGCCCCTGTAATTTAACAGCTATTTGTGCACGATGTTTTCCAGTATGATGCAGTACAGCCAGAATTGTCTTCAGGACACGCTGAAACAACAAGGATGCGATTCCGAAGACTTTTTGCAGGGGTTCACTCGGAAAGTTGAGACTCAATGTGGAACGTCCAAGTCGTTCTGTAAGTACAATAAAACAAGAATGAAGCAGGGATAACACAATAACACATAATACGAGGCTTGGGACAACAGTAGTCTTTGTAAGTCCAGTGATAAATCTCCCACCGGCGATCAAAATCATTACATTGGGACATTGCAGTGGGACTTAACGGTAGTTGAAATCGAGGAGGATCGCCAGACTGTCAAGCTGAATGTCAACGAAACGAAATCACAATGAAAATGAGATCAATATGCAAGCAAGAAATTAAACTGATAAAAAGTGTTTTATCGGGGGGCCTCGCTTTCTTTTTCTCGGCTATGTTTTACATTCCCACTTGCATTAAACGACCCCTCAGCTGCTTGTATTTCTAGCGGAAATACCTTTTCCTCTAGGAATTTAAATCTTAGCGGAATAGCTACTCCGCTATTGAAACAAAAATGTCAAATGCTTTAGCGGTTTTATGTTGCGCACCCAGAAGTACCAGAGACTAGTACAGAGTGGCATGAAAGAAGAGAAAGAAACAAGGGAAGTGCGTCATCTTACCAAATGACAAGGATGCGCAGGAGAATAAGGAACAGTGCCATCGGGAACCAAACACAACACTCCTTATGTAGAATACGCGTTTAATCTCAACGGAGGGGAAAAAATAATAATTGATTCTCGCACACGATCACGTTCTTCTATATTTGATGTTGCTGCCGATGGCTGCACATATTTCACATACAATGTGCATTTACTTTATTCATTGTAGTTGTTTTGTAAGAAAAGGAAACACACAGAAGCGTCGACGCCGTGTTTGTAGTCGACAGACCATCCTCTCGCAGATAGTGCGCAGCTTTCCAGTGGCTCACATCATATTACATCACATTACATTATTGGTTACGTACTGCGAAAATGATTATTGAGAGATACCTAAAATTTTCACACTGCAGTCTTCTATTCAGGAGGTAAAGCTTCCCACTTGTACTATTTCGCATTTGTCTGAAGCACGTAACAACGTACAGGGCTGGGCAGAGGTCTACGGAAGACGCTCTGGCGCATTCCTTCCTCAGAGTCGGAGGGTAACAGCGAATGGTACCTTGCGAACTAGTACGTGCATAGGTAACGCAACCTCTTCTTTGCAAGTCCGTGCGGTACCTTACACTCTCTATCTTTTCACACCTTTAAAGGTGTAATAACGTGCATGGCGCACGGCTTTTTAGGTGTAATTTTCATAACACCATAATGGAGCACGGTTTCGCAAAAATTTTCTTTACTCGAGCGTTGTCTGTCCTCAAAAATTGAGTGCACGAGTGCTTATGGGAACTAGCGTGCCTTGAAGCATTACGAAACTGCAACATGCAGAGGTAGAGGAAGAAGAACGGCACTCCCGGTGTGCACGGCAGCCGCGTCAGCCGGGTTAAACCTTAGCACGACAGAGCAGTGTTCCAAAAAGTTATCATGCTGCTTTGCGGCGCCCACAAAGTAGCATTTTCTATCTTCCCTGGCCGCCATAAAAGACTGCACAGCACGCAATCACATTAACACTCCGCTGCCCTCCCCACAGAAGATGCGGCGGCTTCAAGCAACTTGGATGTTAATCGCGTTTTCCCACGATCATCTCATCTGTATGTGTTTCAGAAACGAAGAACGTTACACCCATTTCAGGTACGACGAAGTACAGTAAAAAAATACAGAAGGTATGGAACACGGTATCCCCCTAACAAAACGGAAAACACACGGAGCGTATGGCGCGTTTCCCACTGTTTATTTTTCCGCTGTTATGACGTGGAACGGACCGAGACCCTGGCGAATGTGAGAGCGGTATGTCACCACAAACTCGATTTTACACCCTCGCCCTCTTCTGCTGCGCAGAAACCTACAAGCAGAGCAATAATATAATGGCTACTGCGGTGCAATGCCGTAGCAGCATTTCTTAGCACTGGGCATCTAGTAGCAGTTTACTGGGGTTCCTTCACGTACAGCGTATGACCTTCTGAAATTCTTCCTGTATGTTGGTTGGGCCATCTTACATGTACTATAATTTTTGTTTACAGGCTCTGCTCAGTGTAATAACAACACGTTATCCCATGCCCAGTTTGCGTGCAGCGAGAGATATATGCAGATCCATGTGCTGAATCCTGAAAAACCGGGACAATTGAGCCCGGATGCTCAGAAACGTTACTGCTGGTAAGCGCTTTTTCTTTTACGTGCAAACCGCAGTTCCATAGCATTTTTGTGATAAGCGTCAGACCACAACAGCACCAGCAGACGGCGCCTGTGTTCACCCAACACCACATAGTGCACCAGAGGAAGTCTGCCTCAGATGCCGTTCACCTCGTGTTTTAAGGCCCAACCGCATTAGTCAGCGCATTATCCAGCGGCCTGCAGTGGCGTTTGGAGAGCGGCAGAACGATAGAAAAGCATCGACACTACCGAATTCCGAGGGGTGCGGATATCGTGGATGGGCGACTGCTGGACTAAGGAAGCGTCGGAAGCGGCGCGAGCAAGTTGCCCATCAGGGATTAGCCGTGGATGGCGACACGCGGAACTGCCCAGATTGCTCGCGTGGATCGCGTTCAGCAGAGGATCAGATGCTGCTGATGTTAACCACGTGATTCTTGTGTGAGCGTGCAAAATGCAAAACACGAAGGGAAGAGTGCAACAGATTAATATCAAATGAAATGCTGTGTTCGCCCCGTGTATTTGGATGTCTTGTGAATAGCGAGGCACAACAAGTGGCTCTGTTTGTGCGCACCCTTGCACTTATACCATATCTGTGTTTCAGTTTTTAAAAGTATGTAATGTTTTATGGCCATTTGTTATGGGAAGGAGTTCGTACCGCACGTTCTGCAAAGTTATAGATACGTTTTTAGTTCTAGTTTAACTCTTTTCCACCTTGTAATTTCACCATCACTTACCTAGCTTCGCGCATCATAGCGATAAACCCCATAGCCATATAGACCAGAACAATCCAACTCATCACCATCATCACCTGTGTTCGTGAATTTCACAAGTAATAAAAGTGTTTCTCAAATTATGCGGATTTCCTTTCCTTGAGAGGGTACGGAAACGTTCGCTGGGGACGCCGTCAATCCGTTATTGTAGAAACGTTGCGTGAGGTTAGCTTTAGGCGTTTTACGACAGCGTCGGTTGCCACCGAGAAAAACTCGCGTTCTGCCGCTCACAGAACGGCTCATACGGTTGAACCTTTAAAGGAATGAGTGAAACAGTCGGAAGAATGGGAATCATGACCGAGGTGTCCAACATTGCAATTGAGGGACGATAATTACGTAAAAGCCACTACGGTAGGCTACACAAGCACAATCGATAAACAAAAACAATGAGAGTAAAAGGTTGAATCCTGGCGCCTACGGGCGGCGTGCAGCGCCTATAGGCGCGCTGCTGCTCGTCCCCCTTGTGAAGAAACTGCACAACTGCTCTAGGAGAAATTTGGCGCAAGCATACTACGCCGCGCACGTTTGCATTCACGTTTCGTGCAAGCGTTCTCGTGGGATTGCCTCATATTAGATATAGTGTGTCCAGTTTACGAGCAGGCGCTTCCTCGTAAGGGTAAAACGTATGTAATTTTTACCACATAACGCGTGTGTCGTTTCTATTCAGGCAAAGTGCCTCAATAGCTTTAGATGTAGAGGGCCCCGATGTTGACCCATTTGCCGCAATCCCTGAACCCGTGAAAAAATAGGTTCTTTCTTGGCAACAATCTTCCTGGTTATTTCCAGACTTGTGAGCAAACCCATTGTTCGAGAAGTCGCGGTTATTAGAAAAGCTAAAAAGGCTCCTTAGTATGCCTTCGCACTGATCGAGTGGAAACAATTTTACGTTATTTATCATGTCCCTAGCACTGTTCCTTTTTTAGTGATGAGATTTTTTAGTTTCCTAACTTGTCGGGAAACGGAAAACCGAGGTATATAGAGGACGATAACAGACAAACACGATTTCAAATTACCACACGACGTCAAATTCTACTTCCTTCAAAGGAAAATATGGTCGATCCATTGGTGGATCAGACGAAAATGTGTTAATGCTGCAAAATCCTTCACACGACCGTACACAACGAGAACGCAAGACATTATTCTCAGCCGAACGAGCCTTTCGGGGTTCCACCAATTCAGCTTGGCGGCGTCATCTCGCAGCGTCAGCCTTCTTTCGCCGCCGCTTGCTTGCTTAGTAGGGGGAGCTCCTTCGCACAACCTTAATAACCCATGGAGCGCCTGGAACAACGCGCCACGCCATTTTAGCCTGGCGCGCCACGTTCTTCTACGGCGCCGCGGCCGCCAGTTGTGCTGGCATTGTGACCTGGAGGCTTTATATATCAGTAGATCGATTTCAAAATTCAGTGAAATCGATTAATTTCGTGCCAAAAAAAAACAAAAAAAACAATTTCTTCATATTTTCCGCTACGAAGAGCTGTCTGACCTACTTCAGTGTGTGAAGCGTGGTGAAGGAAGTGGTAAATCTCGAATCCGCAATACGCGCAGGCGCGAAGCGAGCCGTTGACTTTTCGTACATGACCCGATTCATTGCGAATATTTGGCCCAAAATACTTTCCAAAACGTTCTTCGCTTTCCCCCATACCAATACCTTTCGTGGTGTGTGAGATGATGACAGCTTTCTCATTTACTGGCAACGCGTTCTATGCTTACTCTTTGACTGTACCTTTGACTTACCGCATGGGGCTAATTGCGGCAACTTTTCCGCATACGCTTCGCGTTAGTAAGCTTGCAACCATTGTCAGCAGTCACCACAGCGCCTGGCGCGTTGGGAAAGTGTCTCTCTAGCATCAATACATCATCTCGCGCTGTGACGAACATGTGGCATAACTGAAACCTGCGTACGCATTGGGCTGGCCGCCAGTACGTGTGCGAATACACGTCGGGATGTGCGGGTACGGGTTGCACCAATGGCATTGCTGCGGGCCGTGCTCCCGCATGCGCTGTATGGCTAGGGGTACGAAATTTCGTACCCACGCTCACCTGTACCTATATAGCGCGTGTTGCTCATCTTGCGCATGAAGGGAGCAAGTCACAGCGGTCAAGATCAGCTGCACGAGAAAAAAGCTAGGGTGAAGTGGGCATGCGCAGACCGACCTTCTTTCTCAACCTCTTTTCCCGTCTCTCCCCGTGCTTTTCGTCTTTTTCTCGTTCCCCTCCCCTCCGTCACAGCTTCCTCTATTTTTCCCTTTCCTTTCCTTCCTTTCCTTTTTTTTTCGCGCTTGCTGTAGAGTAACATGCGTGTTGCTCCAGAGCAGAGAAACAAAGAGCGGTGGTGGTTCATAAAGCAAGTTTATTTATCCTCGCGAACTGTTCAGATAAAGTTACAGTACATATCTTTTAACGTCTTGTAACGCAGGTTTCACTGGAGCTTTAGGTGCTTTGACACCGAAGAGCAGTTCGCGCACACAGTATGTAAAGGTGTACAGTTTTCGAGAACAGCTGTGCCAGGTGTGTCGTAGTTGCCGATGGCTGCGGGAGCTCTAAAAATAGAATAAAAGTTTTTTGATGATGCCTAAGTCTGAACGAAAATCACTGTTATGAATCGATGTACCTTTCGTATTTGAAGACCAAAGCACACCTGCCACAAACGTTCCTAGATCACACTGAATGGACGGCTGCGACGTGCATGAGGGGCAGCTATAGCATAACCACACATATAATTTATTAGCAGCATATCCGAAACGCACATGTAACGGCAACGCACTGCACTGACGCCCCTAACTTACAGAGTTACTCGTAAATGTTGTACGTAACACACTTCACACGATAAACCTGTATTACTTCCTTCGGAAACAAGAAGCATCCAAACTTGTCTTACCATTGACCTGCGGAACATCGGAAGAAGAGTGACTGCCTCGCGATTTCTGCTTCCTTTGGAGGTGCAAGGATTCCCTGTCATGTTCGTCTTTCCACAGTTGTGTTGATCAGCTGGATGCGCCATTCCATTTCACACTAGCTGTTCCCCACAAGCTAAATCTGAAGCACTCAAAACCCTCGAAGCTACCCGCTATCATCTGCGAGCACAACGGTTGCAGACCGAGAGAACACGCATGGCCGGACAGACATGTTTCCTCCGTTCGACCGACCGTTCGGATCCTCGCGCCTGAATCAAATGACTCTCACCCAATCAGCGCGAAGGAAGACTGATGTCAGTTCTCGGAGATCAATGAGCATCCTAATATTTACACATGTATCACGCAACCACTTAGGGATACTGAGATAGCTGCGCCAGTGGCGCAGATATTTTGGAACCGGTGTGCTTCGCTTTAGAGCCGGCGGCTGGCTGCACTGCCTAGAAGTCGCGCCATTTCCTTCCTTCTTCCCTCTACACTAACTGCGCACGCGCAGCGTGGCTACAGACTGGCCACGCCGCGATCCTTGTCTAGCGAGCACTCTGCTAACGCATTAAAATAAAAAGTGCAAACTGAAATTATATCTCGCCGCTGCCATTCATGTTAAGGGCGGTTTTTATGAAGAAGGTGCAGTTCGGAGCCGTCGGGTGCTCGAGTAGCGGCTGGCTTCCACAGAAATAATTTCCAGCGTGTCATTACGTGCGGCGCGAAGCATCCAAGCCCCCTTTTTTTTTATAAAACAAGGTGATGGACAGACACGGTAGCTGGATCACTCCTTGTGAATTTCCCTGTCTCTCAATGCAGCCGCAATATACGACCCCCAGGATGTTTGTGGTTGTCTCCCGCACGGCAGCACGGAGGTCGCTCTGCACACTGCCTATACACATTGTTTTTGTTTTTTTCGTCTACGTACGTTGCCGCTCCCAGCGCCGAAACAGCTGACATCTCTTCTGCGCCATTGTATTGCTTATTTTACGCGACCTGATCCAAAGTTTTCTTTTTCTTATTATCTTCTTATTATCCACGAGGATATGTTACGAGTCCCTGTAATTAAACACCAGTTTCTCCACCGTCTTTTCTAGTATGATGGAATACAGCAAGACTTGTCTACCGGAACTACTCAAACAACAAGGATGTGACGACACAGGTTTTGTTCAGCTCTTCATCCAACGAATAAATAGAAAATGTGGAACATTTAAATTGGACTGTAAGTACAATACCCATGTATAATACTAACATAGCTCATTGCTTCTGACAACAGTCGCCGTTGTCAGTCTAGTCACAAAGGTCGTTTGCCCCCGGTGGGGATAAGCGACCTTGGGTGGCATATGGTAACATGACACAAAACGAGTCAGTATTCCAGAACCGCAAACGCCGTACCCGAATTGTAACATCATGTAGTGGTATCCTGCAAAACACGAGTGACTTCACAAAAACACGCCAAAACAATCGAAAATCGGTTGCTTCATCACAACAAATGTAAGCAAAGAAACAAAAAACGTACCGTAAAAAAGAAAAAAATCCCGCAAGTTCTAGGCACCTTTTTTTTTCCTTTTTTGTCGTTTAGACACATATTCGAGAGCAGCTTAGAAGTCGTTCCTGCAGCTGAATTATTCCACCAGACGGAAGTCCCCTCGAGGAGATTATGTAGCTACAGAACTATCTCACATTAATTAATTAAATCTTTACTCAGGGAGTTCCGACCAAAACTAATATATAAAATCGGTCAGCATCTGTGTTAAAATCGCTGAAAACTGTTTTATGTGTCAAAATCATTCGCGCGGGCCGTGAAGTATCCAATGCTGAATTCCACTATGCGAATGAGCCGGAACGAAGACTGCGCCCTACTAAAGCATGACCTTCGCCGATGGACTCTTATCAGGAAGGCTAAGTTCGATCAGTACCAATATAACTTGAAGAAAAATAATCAGAACGTGTGTATTGGACAGCAGGCAGCATCGTGTGCACCGCTGTCCAGTGGGCGCTTTCTGATTACTGATCTGTACTGATCTGGGCCGACTTCAGGAGGAATTGTGCCTCAGACAGCACAGCCGGTGACAGGATTCGAACCCGTGTCACCTCCCAGTCTCAGCGTGGAAAGCGATCATCCTAACCACTATGCCACGGGATCTGGTGAACGTCGATTGTCCAGCCTTCCTCCCGAAATTTCCTCAATATAGTTGAATAATGAATTTTAGGTTATTGGTCACGTTGCGGTTACATTCTTCGAGCCGTCCCTCGACGTATAACGGGCGTATAACGGGCGTATATGACGGGCGTATAACTCGACTGCACTCTCGAACGCGCAATGAAATTCGTGGATTATTGTTGAAGTATTTTAGTAGTGTATTATTGGAGCTCCATGAAATCAGGAGGAGTGTGACAGTTTGTGCTGATATAGTGAATTACGGGCCGATCAAATCTTTGTTCTGAAGGTCGTGATTTAGGCGCCTCGAGCTCACGACCGCACTTGAACAATGCGGAATAGCAGGCTGGTGGTGCAGCGAAGACTGCTTCCGCACCGTCGTACTTGACAATTGCTTCGTTATATGGATCACAACGCGGAGAATATACTACGCCGAGATCTTCAAGTGAAAGCAACGCGAGCGCCATCCGGCGGCGGCCACATGCTGCACTTCAGCGGTAGGGTTCCGATGAGGCCACGAGGTTAGTTATGCTTAGCTGGGCGGACACGCAGGCGGTTGGGTAGTCTATTATCAGGTCAGATCAGTTGAGGTGTTGGCATTTCTTATCCTGTTTTGTATAAGTTCGCTGATGGCAATTTCCTGCATGGCAATTTCGTGGGCGTGACTGCATTTTCGGCAGCTTATTTTCAATGGGAGGACCACAAAACATTTATGCCCAACATTTTACTTGGCAACAGATATATTGACCACATTGAAAGCATAGAAAATGACCAGGTAGAAAGTTATACCACTGTCCCTGTTGGTTACATAATGAAGGTCATATGTTGTGTAAAACACAACGTGATCCGTCACGTTGACTGAGGAGGCAAAGCCACTTCGGCGGCACAGTCTGGTGCTGGCGAGACCACCTCGGCACCCCCCCCCCTTCCCACACACACACATGCCCTAGCCTAACCTGGACTAGCCACACCGAGATGTGCTAACCTAATATCACCTAACGCTTCCTACCTTTCGCAGGATGGCGACCACCAATACGGTTGGACTTTGCGAGGCTGCGGTTCTCACGTTGTAGAAGTGATTCAGGTTGTGTGATTCAAACGCATACAAAAAAGGCTATAGACCACACAATTTTATGATTATTATATTTTCAGTTGCCTCGTATGACCCTCTTTCACGCGAATATGCGGTATTTACCTTTCAAACGCTTTCACTAGTGCTTAAGACCCAGTCGTCCGGGTAACGAACTACACCGAAAAATACTCACGACTACCATGAAATACTGATAGCAACATTTACTTGGTTCTCGTTTGTGTAGATCCCGTAGTCTTTCGTTTTTTAGGTGGGCGCATGTTAGTTGGACATACATTAGTTAGTACATATCTCATTACCACATCTTTCGCTTCCAGGCGTCCCTGTACCGAAGTGCGCCCCAAAAGCAGTATCCAATGCAGAGAACGATTGCGCCACAAAATACAAGCAGTTGTACGGCCTTACTACGCGAAAACCTGATGAGAAGCAAAAGCCGGCAGGTCTGAGCCCCGAGATTGACAAGCAGCGGTGCTGGTAAGTGCTTTCTCACGTGTGAGCGGCAGTTCCACAGTCGTGATGAACAGCCTGTATTCGGTGCTGTACCTACCCAACATCCCCATAAGAGGACCGGAATAATCAATTTCGCGTGTCTTGCATTAAACGCTTCCCGCCGTTTTGTGTTTGAATGGGTATGTGACTGAGAAAGACGTGAGAAAGAATGATAGCACTTGCCTATTTGTGTGGCCGTGCACTTGAGCCGCGTAATACAAGAGGAGCCACGCCGATGTGGTGTGAACATAGCACCCCCAACCGGAAATCCGTGGCACGAAAAGGATGGCAGCAAAACGTCGAGACTAAAGAAACTCAGGGGGCTGTGGTGCAGCACTCGGACTCATTTACTTGGTATTAACTGATGCGATAGCGTTATTGAGGTGCCCTCGCGGGAATTTCCGTGATCTGCACCCAAACATTCAGGTTCAGCTTTGCATAGTCCATTCTGATATAGGCCAGGTACTATAAGGCCCCACAGGCGAAATCTAGACAGACATCCAGATCTTTAAAAAAATCAATAAAGGGTTGATGGGGCGCTGCTAGCCTTGATGCAAGTATGGGGGCTTGACTTCGTCTGGACAGTTTTTGGCTGTTTCGCCTTCGGCTTCATCGGCCCGCGTTTGAGGTTCATAGAACGCATGTTCCAATTCCCCGTTGTTGATACTCCACTAGCTTGTGTGCTCCTGTACATAGACATATGACGTCTCTGCATACGTGGCCTTTAGGACAGTGCTCGTTTTTCAGCACCCTTTTTCACATTTTCGTAAGCCTGGTAAGGGGGCCAAGACAGGTGCAATACTTAGCGTTTTTCTTGTTTCCTTTTTGTTCAGTTTTCGAAGCCAGTTCATGCTGTTTTGCGTACCTTGTTTTGTTCTCATTGTAGGTGTAGCCTTGGAGTGAAACTTGGGGTATTTAATACGCAGAGTTTTCCACATAACGTGTCTCAAAGTTACATTTAAAGATAACCTTCTTCGAACTGTATGCTGCCAATGCTATTTACCTCGGAAGGGGTTTTACCACGACTTCGGAGCACTTTTATCAATTCTAAATAAAGGGAAATTGAAGCCAAGCTAACATCGCGTGTGTGTCTTTGTTGTTGTTTTTTTCTTCATAAACAGAAACCGCATGTCGGAGTTACCCCATTTCGTTGCAAAAGAGAGTTACGGCTACAATGATGATAGAAAAAAAAGGAAGAAGAAGAATAACGTTCGTTTCGGGGCGCGCAGATGTCGGCCGCCTTCGGTTCTAGGTTCATTGCGAGGTGTGGCGGAAGAAAAACGGTGACATGTTCCTTCCTGTTTTTTTTTTTTTTTTTTGTCTCGCTCTTCTATTCGATAACTTTGTAACCAAGCTGGCTTAATCAACAGAAGCATGAAAAAGAAAAGTAAAAAGGCAGACCCACGACCTACTCGCATCGCTGCTTTCGGACGTCTGAGCGCGGACGGGAATTTACGTCCCTCGAAAGAACGGTTTCACAATTTTTTTCTGGTATTGCCATTGTGGTAATCAATGTAATTTGCAATGGAACGGGGTAAATCCGACATGTGCTTTCTGTTTATGAAAAAAAAGCGAGGTTGACTCGGCAAATTTGAGTTCCCAAAAAGAAACGCCAAATTCAAATTCGGAACATTGAATTACTCGTGAGTTCAGAAAAAAAAAATGCTGCCTAGTCGCGGCAAAGTGTCCTCTGAGAAAAACGACGTTCGTTGTATAATTTTCGGACAGCTGGATTTTTGAATAAAGTTTTGTGACATTTTACTTGAAACACCCTGCATAGTTCAAACGTCAGGCGCAGCAGCACCAAAACGCAACGCGGAGGAGGGGACACCACGAACGCGGAAATACTGTATTTGTCCTCAAAGTTCCGATACCGAGTCTGTAAAAAATACGAATACCCGGCTATCAGCTAATGACCTCTCCCAGCGTCGAAGTACTCACTTCAGCAGTGAAGGCACTTTCTTCGGCGTTTCCTGGAATCCTGGAAGCAGGTGGAAAATTCCTCTTTCTGAGAAGATGGTCACCCCCATCGGCGTGGCGAGTTTCTTAGCCTGGATGTTCTCTTGGATGTCACGGTGAGATGCAAGGCGAGTAGGAGGGATGTGGAAGGACGTGGTGTCTCATCATCACCACGAGAGCTGCGTGTGGTTTTGCATTGTCACGGTTTTTGTTTTCCTGAGCTCGAGTCCCGGCGCGGTCTCGTCATCATCCACCGACTCCCTGCGCGACATGAATCGCCTGTGCCATTCAAACATTCGAACCACACTCTAAGAAAAAAGGACGTGAAAAGGTGGTAACTTCCATCGTTACCACCTAGGTCAACACAGCGTGATAGTGTGTAAAAGGGTGTCAAAAGAAATTATCACATATCCACACTGCGACAAAAAGGCGTAGGACCTTTCGCTCGCCGAAAGCGGTAACTTTATCGTTCGTACGTAGCATGTAGAACTTTGCAGCCTTTTAGGCACAACGTATGCGACAGCTATTACCTAAAAAGTGTAACTGCTCCACCCTTTTTCTGACAGTGACAGCCTCATCCCCGTTGGCATCACATAGACGCTGCCATGTTTCTGTGATTACTCTTCGATTACTCTTTCCTTAAACCGTTGAGATTGGATAGGATTGGATTGGATGGATAGGATTTTGCAGCATTTGATTTGTAATCGCTCTGCAGTAAGTTCGGCGTATAATTTGTATAAGACAGGAGTTCAAGGAGATTAAACGTCGACTCACGTCCATCGATTCCTTGGCGCATTTCGACCCTAGTCAAACTATCTACATGGCTGCTGACGCTTTCTCGTTAGGCGTTGGCGCAGTGATTTAGTGATTTACCATAAAGTCAACGGTAAAGACAAGCCCATTGCCATGCTTCTAACACGTTGACGTCGGCTCAAAAAAATTACGCACAAATTGAAAAGGAAGCCCTGGCCATTATATGCGGTGTTAAGAAGTTTCACCAATATCTGCGGGAAGGGAATTCGTCTTATATACAGACCATAAACCACTGACGTCAATCTTTGGCTCAAAGAGAGGAATTCCAGTCACAGCGGCGAACAGAATGCAGCGCTGGGCGTTGACCCTGCTTGGTCATAGTTTTGACATTCAGTACAAGCCAACGGCCCAGGCCCGGAACCTGATTTCGATGCTGCGATTTCGGATGACGACTTCCTTGTTGGGAGCACTGGATCGCCGAATGTTCTCTTCCGTCCTCTCAGTAGGTATTGATAAAATTCCGCTGAAAGCGTCTGCAATTGCTAACGCCATTGCTTCAGACCGGATTCTTACACCGTCTACATAAGGTCTACCGTTACATCATAGAAGATTGACCTTCTCGTGAACGGGACCCCGAGCTTCAACCGTACTACCTGCGCAACTCTGAGCTGACAACAGAAAGGGTTGCATCGTATGGGGCATGCGCGTTGTCGTCCCGTCCCAGCATCGCAACACTGTCCTCAGCCTACTTCATGATGGCCACATTGGGCAAACAAAAATGAAGATGTTGGCGCGCTCCTATGTATGGTGGCCAGGAATGGACAATGACATTGAGCTGACTTGTCAGTCGTGTGCAGCATGTGCCGCTTCTTCGGGTCAACAACTTCCAGTTCCTCTTCACCAATGGGAGGTCCCGAAAGAACCGTGGTATCGCCTTCACGCTGACTTGGCAGAGTTGGGCGGAAAAACTTACCTAGTGGAAATCGATGCGTACAGCAAGTGGCTCGAGGTGAAGTTGATGAGGTCTACCAAAGCTTCAGCCACAATAAAAGCCCTTGAGGACATCTTCGCTGCCTCCCTTTCCAGCTGGTTAGCGATAATGGACCTCAGTTCATCTCGGCAGCGTTGAAAGATTTCTTGGATCGCCTTGGAATTAAACACATCTTGACTCCGCCGTATCACCCTAAGTCCAACGGACAGGCTGATAATCTTGTGCGAACTCTGAAAGCCTTCCTTCGCCGCCAGAAGGAAGGGAGGGACAGTGCAAAAGAAATTAAGCATGTTGTGCTTAAGTACAGGATAACGCCTCACGCAACAACCGGACAGCCACCGTGCGAATTGCTTAAGAAGAGGCACTACCGTACAGAGCTGGACCTTCCGCGCCCTAACCATCCAAACGCCTTGTCTCCAGCGAGAGATCGTCAAAAGCGCAATTATGACTCTTGCACAAGACTGCGGAACTTGCCACCAGCGACGAAGTTTGGGTGAAGGACAAGTCCCGGAAGAACCACTGGATTCGGGGCACCATTGTTCGCTGTTCGGGCGGCCCAACATATCAGGTCATGACGGAGGATCTGTAACAGCACAAGATGCATGCTGACGACATCAAGCCGCGTCTGCCCGAATTGCCGGATATCGACTGGTCACATGGAGTCGAACCTGCACAAACAGGTGGGAACGCTGGGTCTACCTTGGCCGCTGATGAGGACACTCAACCCGTACCTCAGGCCCGAAGATACCCTGCTCGAAATCATCGTCCGGCACAGAGGTACGGACGGGGAGGTTTGTAGTGGCGCCAGCTGAAGAAGCAGAGGATTGAGATCCACCGCGCTCGTGTTGTGAAAAAGATCATTCTGTTTCGGAACTGGAGCCTGACTGGGAACCACGCACATGTGGTGCAACTTGGTTGTACATAGCAGTATTAAAAGGGTGTTACTGCTATTCTACCAACCCAGTGTTCCTTGCGCTGATAAGTACTGAGCCTTACCCGAAAAAAAAAAAAGATTGAGCTAGGAACCCTAACTGCCACACTGTTCTACATTTCCCCCCGGAAGTCAATCCCGATATCTGTCCCGCAAAAGTCCCTGCAAATAAAATTCTCCCGACTGCTGGTGAGACCACATTTGCAGCAATAGTTGCCTTGCCTCCGGAACATTCTCAATTCGTTGTCTCTTTAGATTGGGGAACAAATGATATTCAAAAGGAGTTAGGTTGGGCGAATTGTTCCCCGTGAGCAGCTACCAGTTTGTCCTGCACTGTAGCCGTTTTTACACATTTAAAGGAGTAATAATGTGCATGGCGCACTTTCCGGTGTAATTGTTGTAACAACATAATAAAGTACGGTTTAGCACTATTTTAGTCACATGTCGCCTGTCCTCCAAAAATTCAGTCATTGTTGGACAGTATAGTACACACGTGCACGTGCTGGAATATCGGTAGCGACGCATATAAGCATTAGCGCGTATCTACAGTATCTAAGATATAACGAAAGCAATATTTGCACAGACGCCTGATCTTTTGTAATGGTTCCTGAATTTTGTAAAATATCAGCCTGGAGGTGCAATGATAGGCAACCAAGTTTGATGTGCACGGCGCGCACCTTTAAAGGTGCGAAAAAGTTTGCAGTGTGGAAGCATGACTAATCTTTTACAAGATGTTCTGAAACAGTCACCGATGTCTCCACCAAAGTTGCGGAGTTGCCACTCCGGAGATGGAATGATTCCGGAATCATTCCAGATTTATGAGAGCGTGGAATCTAATTGGAATAAATTGGCTGAACCTGTCAGAGGAATGGAATGGATCCCAAGAGTAGGGATTGACCATACGGTTTCAATCAGAGGAATTGAAAGGAGTGGAATTACTACAAATCTCGATTCATTGGAATGGGATTGGGATGGAATAGGCGACCTCATTCCGTATTTTGTCGGGTTGTCAAAAATTTTGGGATCCACTGTGCTTCAAGCTTTATCATTTCCAAGTCGTTGTCGATAATGGCAGCAACTCCCTCACGTGAGTTTCCCTGATATATATAATAGCAATACTTTTGGCTGACATTTGCCGGCACAGAGAGAGAACCCCCCCCTCCCCAGACATACCAGTGGGTTTCTCACAACAGGTTTCTGGGTTTCTTTCAACACCGAAATGTTTTAAATTAACAACCCAACGTTTAACTGTTGCATATGTGAGAGGTCAGTGTCATCCGACGTTCTTTATATTTCATCATGGATGTGTTCAGCACCTTTCCCTTAGAGAAACAGGAACTTGGTTATGGTCCAATGCTCTTCCAGACTGCACTTTTCTGGTAATGCTCCCATGCTCACTGTGACCAGGAGGAAAAAAGATCAGTTGCAATCATTGGTAGTGGATTCTTGCGCCATTGAATGTAGACAAATTGGCCACTACATCATTCATCATCAATATACAGCTTCCTAGCTCAATGTTTTTGTTTTTTCGGGGGGGGGGGGGAGTTAAGCTAAATACTCAGTACCTTCTCATATACGTTGCGATGAAGGGCTATTGGTACACTGATGAGCAGAAAGCTTCTTCCGGTTTATCTTTGCCCTTACATGATATCTTGATCCTGAGAAAACTGATGTTCTAAGGCCGGAACAACATAGAAGGACAAACGCATACAAAGCCTCAAATTGCCTAAGAAATGAAAGATGAAAGTCTCTGAAAAGGTTAGCCAGCTGTCGGATGTTCGTAGGATGTTAGCTTGACGTTCGCATTTTTCCATTCCTCGGCCTCATGTATATCTCTTTAAAGCAGGTAGTTCGTGTTTTCGATTGTAATATTTTGAGCAGCTCATGCAGTAGATTTTCGGGCCACGTTCCCTTTCCCGAAGTATTTTTATCCCTGAAAGTTAAAACTGCATCGAAGGGACGCGGACAAGCGAAAGATAGGCCTGCAGTTTTACAGTTTTTACTTTAACGTATACTTCAACCAACTACGCCGCTTCAACCCACCACCCTGTGCCTCTTGCGCAATAAAGGGAGTCGTGGATCCTTCATTATTTCTGATGTCGTCTCTATCTGACTGGGTTGAAGTTAAGTGTCTTTGTCTAATTCCGCTCATGCTTTGACGTTAGAAGCATTTCTATGTTGGCTGGCGAGGAATGTAGATTGTAGATCTCGTCGTACTAGTCGTAGTAGGGGTCCGCTTTCTTCGCGATGCTTCATGCTGTCGATGAAATTCTAGAGTATGAAAGGAGTGAGGAACTTGAGCGAAATTGCTGGGCGGCTAATTTTTCTTGATAAGTCCGTATTTTATTATTTACAATCAAATCCACTTTTACATGCTGTTCCTCGTCGTTCTCCTGATTAATTTTTCACGTCGTTCGCGTTTTGGCATTTCTTCCCTACTTTCACTTCGACTGCGACTTTCACTGCGACACTTCACTGCGACTTTCACTTCGTGTTCGATCTCCTCCAGACAGTGTCCATTGTGATTTTTAATAAAACTAAGCTCGGGCGATAGATGGCGCCACGTGAACCATAGACGCAGAGGCGTTTATGACAGGGTTGTCAATCTGACTCCTCCTCCTTCGCTGGCGCATACCTGCCACACAGTTTTAGATGATGCGACTGAGAAAGGAGGAGTGCCTAGTAAGGCGTAGCACCGGCCGTGTTTGCTGAGTGAAGCGATCACGAGGCAGCTTGCGGCCTTGGAATGCTATGTTGTTATTTCTTACAAGCGAGACGGCCAAGGTGGGACAGCGACGTGCTGTTTCGCCGTGACGTCGGCCAGCCGAACGGAGAACCGAAGGAACAGTCTTTCTTGGATTTCCTATGTTTGCGGCAGTTGTCTAGGCATTGCAGTTAGGCTTGTGCTTATCCTCGCAGGTTCCATATAAATGCTTTCAGATCAATCAAATCAATGACTCTAGATATACACGACAAAAAATCAGTGCTATGTATGCATCATGCACTCGAGGCACTTGCCATAGGCGACGGTATGATAATCTTATTTCTTCACGCCAAACGCAGCGCGCGTATCCCCTCTAGCATTACATCATCATGAATGATTGCGGTTGAGGTCCTACAAGTCCCATATCTGCTAACCATTGCGTACAATTATCCCCACATTTCCTTACCCTGTATTCACACGAGTCAGTTTTCTGCCGGCTGACGCTCAGGCGGCAGGGAACGTCATCGCTCTCTGGTGCCACGTGACCGGCGCTCTTCGCCACGTCACCACTTTCTGATCTCCGGAGCGGCAGTCGGAGGCAGCCGGATATCTTGTCCTCCCGGCACAGATTCTGACGACCGACGCCGTCTGCTGCCGGCAGAAGGAGAAGGTGACTCAACGGATGCTTATCGCGCTTGCTTTATATTTCATCAGGAATGCTCTGCATGTGTCCCATACAACGGCGTTCACTGTACTATGGCCAATTGTGAATTGGAACGCCAACGATGGTTGGCTTTACCGCGAAAGTGGTGCAACGACACACCGGCGCAGCAGCCTTGGAACAATTATACAATGCATAGATGGAAGCCTACAATGTAATGTGCGCAAAGGAAGCTTTTTCTCTACATGAGGCGAAACAAATACGGAATACAAAGTATGAATTTTATAAACGCGGATATTTCTTTCCCTGGACAAACGTTGACTACACATAATATTTGGCTCGCACCTTTCCAATACATATACAAAACCGTAATAATTGGAAGCTACTCGTCCTACCGAAAGGAAAATAAAAATTTATTTTATTTTACTTCATTTAATTAATTATTGACTACCTGTAGCTCGACATCACAGCGTTGTCGCCAGTCGATCACTTGTTGGGACGCTGTCACGCCTATATTGGCGCTCAGCATCGAGATACGCTTCATTTGTGGAAAATAAAATCGAATGTGACGTCTCTTCTCAAAATACTCCGACAGGCGTTTGGGTCGTCCAAACGGAGATTTGGGTTAATACTGTGCATTCCATTCTTTTCGCTTTTTCGGAATCTATTCTTTGGCACATATCTCTCTGCCGTTTCTCACGTGAATGCACTCAGCATCATCCACAAGGAGCGCTTTTTTTTTCTTTCATTGGTCAATCCTACGCTAGGCGCAGACTAAATGCAAGCGCGAATACAGAAGGGATCGGAAAACTGACAGCCGCCGGGAAACTGACTCGTGTGAATGCTAGAGAATGAGCGGGCGTCTTCAGACGCGTAGTGACCTTGTTTATCTCGCATATCCTCTCACCCCTTCCCGACTTGCTGCCGGCAGAAACCTGACTCGTGTGAATACAGGGTTAGTAGTTCAACGATAGCTGTCGCTCTACTCATTGCGTCAGCACGGACTCCACTGATACTGTTTTTCTTTACCCTTCTGTTACGTAGTTTGGCGCACCCTATAGCAGAAGATTTGTGCGCTGCTTATTATGTTTAATACT
Source organism: Ornithodoros turicata (assembly GCF_037126465.1). NCBI lineage: Eukaryota > Metazoa > Arthropoda > Arachnida > Ixodida > Argasidae > Ornithodoros > Ornithodoros turicata. Next base: position 896,262 of record NW_026999372.1, on the reverse strand, counting down.
GTCTACAACCTTGCAAAACGCTATGTCAGACTTTAACAGCTTAATTTAGTCTTTATGTCAAATCTGTCTTTCCCAGTTCCATGGAATACAGCAAGAATTGCGTTACGGAAGTACTAAAGGACAAACGATGCGGTGATGAATTCAGCGCATCTTTTCTTGAGCAGAAAAAGAAGATAATGGCAAATCTGTGTGGTACGTCGAAATTGGACTGTGAATTCGACAAAAGCAAGAGTGCTGGGTGCATGAAGTATCCAGCATGGACTCTGGCAGCAGCCGTCATTGTGGCTTCAGTGATGAAGCTAGTGTGACGTCAGTTGTAGTGAGAAAAGGGATCTACTGGTTTCCATTTCGCTTGTTCGGGCCAACTGATCACAATAAATATGGTTGTGTGACCGACCTATTGCACGTAAGTGTTCGCATATTCAACACCATGACATCCAATATCGACGGCGACAGGGAAGTACTTTCTGGTTCAGAGCACCATTTCCTATGTGATTACGTTTTGTGTTACGAACAGGGAACAAGTCAGTCTCTACATAATGACTCTTAATTTCTTCATCAAATATTGGCTAGCTATTTCTCAGTACTGATTGGATGCATGCTGCATGTTGGAATATAATTGTGCTCAGAACAGCTCTCAATGAATGACTCATGAGAGGAAAATAAGCTGGCACGACAATGTTTCCACATCTCCACATCCTCACCCACAGCTCCATCACAGCAAATGGACCGAATAGAGCACCGCTCATTGTTGTATGGCATAAAGTCCCAACATTCACTTTACCATCAGAGCAGAAGAAAAAAGAACAGCGCACAACACATGGAAATTTGCAAGTAATACCCCTCTCACACGGGCTAATATAGTGTCATTTTTCGTGAAGTGCACTCCAACCAAGCGAATCTCACTTTCACTACGTGCTTGCTACACCGCTTGAGTAAGGGTCATTAAGAGATAATGGCCATTACGATAGATAAAATAAACAGCGGCAAAACATTGAGGTGTGCGCCACAATACATTCCTCAGAATATTTCTCTTCGGTTTAGAAACGTTTTCTGCAAATCTTCTCCCAACATGCCACTGCATGAGCCACAACCACCCAAGCAGCACACAATATTGGGCCCATATTCGCTCGGCGTTGCCCAGGCAGCACAAATCATTGGCCCAATATTGGTTACATATTGGCAAAAGCGGTCCAATATTGGACCAGTATTGTTAATGTCCTCCCGATATTGGCTGAATATTGTGCATATCGGGCAGTTATACCCAGTATTCAGCCAATATTGGCTAGATGCCGGGTATACCGGGCCGAGATGCCCGGTGGTTTCCCAGTATTGTCTGAAAGACTGATATACCGGCCCAATATAACCAGTACTCTTGCAATATTGGCAAAATAATGGGTATACTCGCCCGCTATACCCGATATTCACCCACTACTGCCAGAATGTGTGCATGCTGGTTGGCGCCTTTTTGCAACTTTTTTGCGCGCTTTTTCAAAATGTTGAGAACATCACTGACAGATGTTTTAATCTCCGCCTTGCAATATCGCATGTTATAACGACCACATGTTTATAGGAACTAAATGAAGCAGAACTACAATTCGCATGAACCTTTAACATGTCACACCTAACCCTTTAAGTACAAATGCCAATGATGAGGACAGTGCCCAGAAGAACAACAATCTCTGTTCGAAATATCGGCGGCTTCTGTCCTGAGGCAACACCCTTCGTACGGTAAGGCAATGTTTCACTGATATATTGAGGTTGTTTGTCAGAAATATTAATTGCAGTGATTTTTCATGCAGTTCGCTGAAAACTGGAGGTCTTTAGGTATGAAAGCGATTGACTTATGATGTGTCTGAAACACTTATGAAACTCCCCATTCATCATTTTTCAAATAAAGATGTTGTGGTTCAAAGAATATGATCATTTTATTTGATGACCATTGGAAATGCCGAAGTTGCTATACCAACGTTTAGGAGCTGCGCTAGAGTTTATCACATGATAATTATTTTTTATGACAGTGGATTTAAAAATGCTCTTTCTCCTTTCTTGCAGAAGTGCATGAGCTAGATTCAGAAGCATGTTTATTGATTTACACTATGAAGGACGGGGCAGAGCAATAAACTCCCCTAGACAGAAGCACCCCATTGTTTGTAGCTGTGACCACCCAGCTACTTTGTAATATTATAGCTTTTGCCACTGCAAGGCACTAGGCAGCTCGGTCCCTGACTTCTTGCATTGATCAGTGAACGTTCGACGTTTCTGCAACATATTGGCGCACTCGGCACATAGCATCAGGTATGGGTAACGCTAGAGTATATATAGCTTCTACACTTCTACTTGTACACATGTGTGTTTGTTTAAATTATTATAAGCAAATACATGTAAGCGCTGCGTACCACCGTTTAATAAATACAGGAAAAATGCAGTGTAACATACGGTACCGAAAACCAATTGTACTGTTGGGGACATGGATAGCTAAAACCCTCTGAGTAGTTCCAAGGCTTATATTGGCTCAGTTGCGTTGCGCTTGAAAGTGTTGTGCGAATAGTGTATTTGAAGGTGGACCATGTGCTGCACGTGTTTTTTACTCAAAAGAAATAGCCATGCAACATTTGAGATGGAGTACATCACGGAGTGCTGATTTTTTGACAACCGTGCCTCCTACAGAACATAAGCTAACTGATGAAATGAAAATGTTTGATGCTTCTATAATATGCAGACAACGCACTGCTCCTTGTAAGGCAGGCGTACACATTATCTAGATGCATTGACAGACTGAATAGAACAGATACGGTGAGACGTTGAACGATTGCAAATATAAATATTCATCTCAGCTGATGGCAATGGCACTGAGAAAAAGCTGCTCTTTCTAGATAACAGCTGAACACCTGCGTCAGTGTCATTTACTGCCTGGACAACGACAGGTGTCGTTCCATCGAGGAGATAACAAGGTATATCTAAACAGGTAGCGGAACTCCCATAGGCCCCTGTGTCTTCAGAATGACGCCATGATAGAGACGGTCAGCGCCATCCATCCGTTGCGCGGACTACTACGTTTGTAAATAAATGGCGTCAGAGATGGCTTCATCAGTATGAATAATAAGTAGTGCATAATCTGACGTTTACATTCGCACACTTCGTTTGCGTTGTATTTCCTTTTCGTCACCCAGGCAACAATACCAGACGACAACACTGAAAAATAAATTATGTCAGGTTTAATGAAACATATCAATTCGAAATACATACAGTTATCACAGATTTTGACAACTCCAAGTAGAGGGGCACCGTGATGACCACACAGAAATTAGGAAGGTCCCCTTAAGGTTAATTTCTCACCTAGAGCTATACGTACAGGTATTGATTAGAGGTTTGCTTTTATTCAAGGAGTGGCCATTATGGGCGTATTGCAACAAAACATCACATCGTTGGTGCACAGCTGATTCCTGCTAACACTCACGCTATGATGGCCGCTCATCCCATGACGAAAATTTTTTTTCGCAGGGCCCTCAACAGGAGATGCATTGTATTCATCTGTTCACACGTGTTAATCAAATGTGAACGTCGCTTCCTGTTTAACCCAAAAAGTGTACGAACTCTGTATTGCAATGCGCGGACACACGGCACGGATACAGAGATACATGGATAAACATGCCCACTGTGACACATGCGCAAAGGAGCAGGATATGGAAATGAACTCGGATGGTGATGATGTCGTATATGTACACGAGTGGCGCAACCGAATTTTTTTTCTACATTGAAATTATGAATAACCTATTAGTACACACACAAGCCATGTCCTTGTTGTAAAGTTTTTTTTTTTTGTTTACGGTCGTACCTCTACTAGCAACACCCAGGATCGCTCGCGCCTAATGATGGTAGCCTTGCCGATGGGTCTGATTTGGTATTTTCTCTTGTTTTCGCTACCAGTTTAGATATACCTTTGAGATAACAGTAGCCAACAAGTTTTTCTTCTTCTTGGAAGGCCGTACCAACACCTTTTCTGAAAGTTTCCGGCTAATCTGTGATAAAGGTCGGTTTCCTGACCTTAGGATTCTCTTGAGCTTTGACATCTTGGAAATTTTCAAAAGGAAATGCGCTAAAGCAATCCAGGGCGCCATGTGTCAAACAATCATCTGCAGGATGCCACAGGTTGTGTACGTTGTAAACAATGTTGTCCTTGCCATAGATGTCAGCAAAGTCTCCAACAAAATTTGTGAGCAATTCTTTGGCACAGCTGTTGTAGTGTGAGCAAAACTGAGTGGAAGCCAGCAGTCTGATAGCAACATGGAGACAAAGGAACTGCTCATATTTTTGCACGGGAAGCAAATATTTCAGTACTGCAGGCCCCATGTATAACAAAAAGCTCCGAAATTATGTCGCCTTCCACCGCTCCAATTCCTCTATGCCCATTGGCTTACGCTAAAACACAGATGGATAATGCTTTACACATGCCTTCAAATGTTCGCTTAATAACCTGCATTGCGTTTCACTGAGGCAGTGTGGATGGGTACCTCGAACCCACATTACGAGTAGTTTTCGCACAACACCGAGGCAAACAAGATGCATGCAGTCTGCTTGGAAAAGCTGGCTGATGAGTCCAGTGTATAGGAGAGTGTATAGTGTAAAGGAGAGGTGCCTATGTGGTGCTCTGCCCGTTGTTGCTGTCGAAATGACATATATGTCCTTCTGTGTGCATTCAATTCGGGTAACGTCACTCTTCGGTTGTTGTATAGCCCTTTCTGAATACACTTGTCGCATAAGTAGTACCCAGTGTGCGATTTAATCTGATTGAGAAAACTCCTAGCTGGGGCATCACATATTACAACCGTGAGTTTAACTTCTATATGGGCACCTTTGTAAATAAATCCTTCTTGAATCGAGTTATGCAGTTCTTCAAGGAAAAGATGCAGACACTCTTGCAAGTTTTCGGGCTTCCCAGTGCCACAATATAGGCTCACCATGAAAGGGTCATTGTCTGCAGAGTTTTTTCAAACGTCAAAGCTCCTTTGATGCCGTCCAACAATCCGAAGTGCACAAAAGATCCTTTTGCGTTCAGATTTGTTTTTCGCTCTGTCTGAATTATTGACCGGCAGTCTCGAGGAAGGTCGTGGCAGTGGCGCCGGAAAATGTCAATTATTGCATTAAACATGATGTGGGAGGGATGAAATGTTGCATAGAAGCTTCGTAGGTCGTCATGCAGATCATTTGTAGATGAGTCTTTACAAGCGTCACTTCCTGGAGTCGGTTCGGAGTGATTATCTGGAATGCAAGAAAGAGAAATAAAAGGTGAACATTCATTTAGGGCTAACAGAGTACTGCAATGCAGATCAAATATAAAAGGTAGTTAAGCCAAGAAATCCCTATCTGGAAAGTGCACAGCGGGTGAGCTATACAGTAATTATTTACATTTGATGATTTGTATATTTCACAGCTTTCTGGAGGATATATATATATATACATCACCTGAAAAACATATTGTTGCGAAGCCGAATGCAGCATTACATTGAGATGCATGCCGTCGTCTTCGCAGCCCAGCAACAAGCTTGCAGACTTCTGTTTGTTACTCTAACATGGACCACTGTCACTCGCTGGTGTCTCACTGTCACAGTTCGAGTCTGTACTAGCTGCTGCTATGGCTGTCAGACTTTGCGCTTAGTAGCTACCACACTCACTTTCTTCATTGACCGTCATTGCATGAACACCGCTAGCTGATGTGGCTGCAACTTCTTGTGCATGATGTTCAGGCAAAGCAGGTGACGGAGACGTTGCGATATCCCGCAAGAGCGTCTCATATGTCTTCTTGATATTTCTACTTCGTTTAAATCTCGACGTCACACGATCCATGCTTGTGTTGACAGGCGTTGATCAGCTGGAGCTGTACCAGGCGCTCAACAGCTGAGAAGGTGGTAGTGGTGGTGGTTGTGGGGCGGGGGGGGGGGGGGGTTGAAACTGCTCGCTGTGTTTGACCACGCTTGTGGCAATTGAAGCAATGTTAGAAGAAGCGGTAGCAGTTCGCTAACCATTAACGCGTAATAGCAAATCTGCATTGCACTTGAAACCCACGAAAGCGCTCTAGCACACAGAAGTTACGAAATACTAAGGAAGTCGAAACATGTGGAAGCAACTTCAGCCAAACGCAATGACATTCTGTTGACATGTTCGTCCGTTTACTTTTGTACAGCGAACCCAGACCGGACCATATGGTTAGTAGCTGCAAAATAAACCCTGAAGTCGAGATCAGGGTGGCGTAGTGGTTAGAGAACCTGGCAGTGGATGAAAAGTTGCAGGTTCAAGCCCAACCGGTGCTGCTCATTTTTTATTGTTTTACTATTGTTTATTTCTTCACAGTGGGTGCTATTTTATCCCTGGCAAAACATATCCGTTATTTTCTTGGACGTGCGGACAATATCGTATGTGCAGGGTTTGCGACAGCGGTTAGCGCCAAAAAGAGCTACTTTTGTTGCTACTTTTGTTGAGTTTTGTTGCAAGTTAGGTTAGGTGTCTTTCTGCACAATGCCTTTATGTTCCAGAATCTGGTTAGGTTAGGTTAGGTAAGGTAAGGAATTGCGTTTTTCCACACTTGAGTTTGATCCACAAAATACAACCATCTATACTGTGGTCTGGATTACACAATAGCGACTACTGCGTTAGCCAAAATGCAGGCTCATATTTTCATGTCATTCTCAACAGCTCAACAAATAATTGGATAGATACTACGTTTATGGTTAGAAGTAGGGAGACCTAACCATGTCTCTGCCTTTTTTATTTTCGTTCTTCTTGTTGATTTTTTTTTCTCAAAATCCCTGTGCTTCCCAAAAAAGTTAACTCGCATTTAAACACCGTATACAGTGTCGCCGCCACAGCGCGCGGGTTTTTCTCTGTGCATGTTACGGCTGACTGGCTCATTTTCTGGGACGTGTTGGTTGGCGCCCATGTTTGACTGATAGACGCGCTTTGACTGACTCATTTCATCACCTACAACAAGAACGAGGAGGACTCAAAGCTTTCGTAAGTGTTTCGGACGGTATAGTGTACTGTAACATATGTGCAGAACAGCTTCGGCACTCATCGTTCGTGTTCGCCTTAGCTGCATGAACGCTAGTTTTGTGTTCCACTGTGTTCTGAAACCGCATGGTGTGGCTTAAGCAAAATGCATCATACACAAATCTTTAAATTTTGCTGTCTGCACGGGGAGTTTCAATTGTTCCTTCTTAATGCTCACCTAAGCACCAATGGGAAATAAGATATCCTAGGCACCTAGCGAAAAACAAGATACTGAACGCCGAGAGGTGCATGACGAACGTGAAACGCCACGTCTTTCATTTTGTTATATTTGAACATTTCCAAGCTTGTCTTGGCGATCGCCCTGGTCACTCACACACGCGGACTGCAATATAGCTTTCCTATGGAATTAGTGTAATTCCTGTGAAAGTTTCACATGGTGTTCTAATTTGAGCAGGTATCTCGTGCACGAAATGAATGGGGCGACGATTTTGATGGTAGACAATCTGGCTGTGCACGCATTAATTGGGTCATTTACGTTTCGTAAGACGTTATAGATCATTTTTATTTTATAGTATCATTCGCTGACTAGTTCATATATTATGCACGCACAGCGTCGTTTCTGTTACTTTGGTTTCAGCAAATGGAACCGTATTGTATGGAATCCACCTGTCCAAAGCAGTGACTGTATATTTAGGGGAAGCAGGTCACGTTCTTACGTGACCTCAAGGTGAGAGACTGTCGGTACTTGACAGCTACGTTAGACAAGGTCATGTTATGTTTCCACGTGGTGAGAAACTGTGTCGGTGCTTGGCTGGTTACATCAAGACATGTTGTTGCATCGCCTCATGGCGAGAGACTGTGTCGTTGCTTGAGATTTAGGTTAGAGGTCATGTTGTTACGTTGCTTCATGATGAGGCATTATGTCTGTCTCGCCGCAGTGTGTGTACATGTGTACGATGTTGGCTTCAGTTAAAATGTTATTATTCGAGATTCAAAAGAAGGACCTCTGAAATTTTTTGCTACGTCTTTTTAATAGTTTTTTCACAAATTTTGCTTTTGTTACGCATGCATTCACTTGGCTAGGCTCTTAGACATAAGAGGATGAGGCACCTAACAGTCTCTATTATTCAGGGTCAGCATGGCAAAGTTTGCGGTTGTGGAGTTTCCACACGAGAAACCTGTAGCTGTCGTGCCATCCTCATGGCTGGCGGGAAATGGTACCCTTATGCATGTGGCCGCCAAAAACCTGGACGAAGTACAAGGTTTCAGCTGCAGTTAAAGGTGGGAAACCGCCACAAAGTGGATGGCTTATCTGCCCAGCAAGGCACATAAGCAAGTGTGGTAAGTTGTCGGCAGAAATTTTTGCTTCTGCTACTGCGTTAGCTAACTGCCCTGCATTATTTCTATGCAGACAGTTACACGCAAGCCTTACGGCGTCTGGACAAAAGCCGATACACTTCACACTGTCAGTCGGTGGAGAATGAGTGTGACAGGAAGACAGGTAAGTGTTGCAGTAAGCATCATTGCATGTTGCTTATGGCTCCTGCATAGAGTTGAAAAGCACTTCATATAATCGCAGGAATAACTGCACAATCATATATGCTTCCAACAGTTTTCTCAGCGTTTAATTGCAAAGCTGGGCCATCGTCCGTAATGCAGCTTCTGGCAAATCCGGCCGTCAACCTTCTGCTTTCTATGGATCTCCCAATGTATTAGAGGCACCTGCTGGGGGCACCCCTGCTAGGAGTGGGAAGTCATCAGCTTTAAGGGGCATACTTCAGCCCCTGTCACGAACTCAAGGCCGTTTTTCTTTTGGCCAACCTCGTCGGCTGAATCCGTCGCCATGCTCAACGGAGAACGTCGTCGAATTCAACATTGCAGCTGTTGGGTATATGCTCTTTCTTTACATGTTGAAAATTGATTTCTGTGTAAGTTCATTTCTCTATGCCCACTTGTTGTTATTGTGCTTGGTGATGTGTAACAGAACTTCAGCACGGATGCCAGTAAGTTCTATCTAGCGGACAACATTTATAGACTTCAGCGAAAAGCTGTTGTGCTGCTTTGCAGGTCTTGGAGTTGAAGTTGTGTTATGGCCTGCTGCTGTATAGCTTGTGTTAATTACATTGTACCTAATTTCGTATTTTTATGCCATGTGTTTTCTCCAATGGTTTCTGCAACAGAAAACTCGCCAGTTTCATGCAGTTCTGCACGAGATGAAATGCTCACAGAAATTCAGCAGGTAACACAAGAAGAGGGGGAGAAGAAACCAGATAACCAAGACAGTGTCTGCTCACCACCTGCTGAAGGTAAATGTGGGGACAACGCATTTTCCAATATAACAAGGTTTTACTTTATACAAGTTTTTGTGGCATTGGTGTATCAAATTCTCTGTCTTTACCTCAAAAATTTCCTCTCAGTAGATGGCACTTCCTCTTTTGCACTTGGACCAGCACAACTTACAGGTACACTCTAAATGATGTGACGGACATGTGCCGGCTCAAAAAGTCATCTCAGAACGAGCCGGTACACAGGCGTAACCGTCTGGAACCAGCCGTAACAGTTTTCAAATAGCAGGCACGAGGCCCTCCATCGACAAATTTCAGCAGGTACAAAGCCGTGACATCGCCATGTAACGGCTTTGTGCCTCTTGAATAATTTGTGTGCCTGCTGCTGTGTGCCCGTTGAATATGTGTGCCTCATGAACCGTGAAGTGTGCTTGTTGAATAAGTCGCAAGACTTTGCGACAATACAACTCAAACCCTGCGTAAATACATCTAGAAAGTTCTGGTTTCGCTTTCACTGTGTGTCGCTTCTGCTTCTGCGCCGTACGTTACGTAACCGACTGCAACCCGCGTCAGCCCGCGTTTTCTGCTCGGCTCTCGACTTCTCGGCTGTGGCTCTGTTATGGCACAGTTCGCGCTTTGATGCTGTACTATCAACTGTTCTCCCGCAAGCTTACACAGCTCGATTTTCTCTAGGTCTGTTGTGTGCGGACACATTTGCAAGCAAAGAATGTCACCCATCTTCTGCAGAAGGTGAGGTGTACCTTGTTAGATATCGTCAGTGTGGTTAAAGCTGTTAACAACTGCAATTTGCTTGAGGTGCTGAATGTGACGCGCGACGTGCCTTGCCAGTGATCTTGGAGCCTGCTCCCCATTGTGCGACACCCATATCAGGTTTGTATTCATGCACGGTGGTCACGTCAGGCTGTAACCACAAGTACTTTGAGGTTCATGATCCATGTCGTGTAATTCCAGATCAGGGTGTATTCTTAGTGACAGCCCTCCAATCAGCAGGCTCTCCCGCTGGCCCCTATTGAGAATGCGCAAGAGACTCAGCAAACCCCAACAGCACAATCTTCAGTGAAAAAGGTACCAAATGTTTGTGGTGTCTGTGGATTCGAGAGCCCAAACTACCAGCGCTTCAGGCTGCATTCTAAGACATGCACAGATTCCGTGATAAGCTTCTTTGTTTGTCCATATTGCCGAACTTGCATAAGGTACGCTAAGCGTTACAAAGACCATGTGGCCACTTGCATTTCGAGACTGTCTGTGTCGTGCCCTGGACACAGTCAATGTACACCCAGAAATGCCGCTGATTCACAGGACACAGAATACATGGATGAAGGAGACGCTGATAATTCAGACGCTTGCCAAGATGATTTGTCTGACAACACTGTAGCTCTTGTTTCCGACTTGTGTCGGACCCTAGACGGGAGACATCGCTCTACAAAAAAATGGATGGAGTTGTTGACTATGTTAGTAGAATTAATGACTATGACTATGTTGACTATGTAGAGAATTAATGGTATTGCCTATGAGCTCTCTGGGTTATCATCTGATAAGTCACGAAAAGCATTTTACAAAAAATGTGGAATCTATGTTCCACCAAAGGAAGTAGTCCTGTCAGATGGAATGAAAGCTTATTACGTCCCCATGAAGAAGTGCCTCACGAACCTGTTGAAACACCCAGATATTCACAAATGGTTGTCTGGAGAGAGTGAGAGCCTGTCCCGAGCTGGTATTCTTAAGGACTTTTTGTTGGGACACGTGTAAGGACACGTGTAAGGTCACTCCTAAGAGACTGCATTGAAACTGTAAACTGCATGTCCAACAATGGTCTCATGCTTGATACTGTAAATGGGAAGGGACTGTACTATGGCGCTCTAATTGCATTCATGGGAGACAGCCTCGCATGCCATAACATTGCAGGTTTCAAGGAAGTCTTCAGCCCAAGTGTACGTCTAAGCTGTAGAAGATGCAACGTTCTGACATCAGATATGTCGAAGTATGCGTACCATACCCAATGCCCTCTGAGAACTGATGCCGAAATCGAGAGTCAGGTGCAACTGTTAATCAACGCGTCAAATGAAAAAGAAAGGAGATAGCTTTCTACATCCTTTGGTCTGAATGGAGGTTCAGTCTTAACACGTTTTAAGCACTTCTCTTTGGCCACTGATATGCTTTTTGACCCCATGCACATTTTGCTTGAAGGGATTGTTGTTAAAGAAATTTCACTTTTCCTTCAGTACTGTGTGCGAACTGCTCATTTTCTTACCCGCAGGACCCTAAACAAGTGTTTGCGTGAATTTCAGTTCCATACCACCATAAGCAGCAGTGATTATCTACGGTCCCTTGATGCAGATATCTTGTTAGTTACTTCTGCTAGTGCGTCAGCTGTACTGATTCTCCACCTCCCATTTATCTTGGATGAATGTGTGCCTGAGGACAGTAACCTGTAAAGTCTTGTCCTACTTGCTCAGATAGTGCAGCTATGCTCATCTCCTGTGATGAATCTGTAGTGGCACACCACAATCAGATGTACATTGAATGTTACAGTGAATCTTGTTTCATTCCAAAGATGCACATGCTGGTGCGCCTGGTGGATCAGGTGAAAAAAATTTGTACCATAAAACACCATTCGACTATGCATTGTGAGACCAAAAATTCTCTGCCCAAATCAAAAAAAGTACTTCAATTTCAAGAACCTGCCGTACTCTGTAAGTGAACTCTACCAAGTGCACACATCATTGAGTCTTTGGGATGGAGCTGGATCACCATGGCTTGGCTACTGCGTGAAACAAGATGAATACTCAGGTGTGTCCCGTACTGTAAATAACAGACTTACTTAAGCTGTATTGCCATCACACTTTTTGGGTACTGATGTACTGTGTAGCACTTCTGCCATTATCAACAATGTTGCTGTCAATGCTGGTGATGTAATAATGGCAGCTTCGTCAACTGAAACTGCACAGTTTCTTAGATTGGTGTAAGTAATGTCCAAAGACTGCAAGAGGTACATGCGGAAAAAGGTGATGGTGAAGAGGGAGTTCTGGCCAAAAATTAATGCCTTCATCCTGCAGCCAACAGAGCATGAGTTAGTCATACCATCTGATGACTTGCTTTACCCATGACCTTGTTACAAATACAGGCACCACCAGAGTATCGTCTGCTTACCTAGGTGTTTACACTACGTACCTTGATTTGAATTCAGTGTTGACTTTCCTCAAGGCCAGTAAGAGTCGTATATGTGTATTGCCCTGCCGTTTTGCTTTTTCGGTATTTTATGAAGATGTATCGCTAGCATACTCAATTTCCAGAACTATGTCAACACTGCACCTGTCAGTAAATAAATAATTGTCGCATGCTGATGTCTATTTTTCCTTGTAGGTGTGGGAATGTCCATGGTATGAGCTCCCTCAGTTTTCCCAAATGGCACAACCGCTTCTTCATGGAGAGTCACTTGAAACAAAAGCACAATGTGTCCTGCAACAGCAGCTCCAAGACGAGCTGATTGAATTCTTGAAGTATGTACCATTTTGTTCTTTTTGTTTTGTCCGCATATGGTGTAAAAGAATTCAGTTAAATGACAGATAATTTACAGAAAAATTTATGAATCCCCAAAAGTGTCTTGTAATATCGTTGCACATGACTAGGGCTCGGGAAATTAGGCACTACAAACGACGGAATTAGGAAGGCAATTGGGCCCTCAAGAACAGCAAAATGGGCAATAAAATACAAAAATAGGCCTGTCAATCTTCTGTGATGTACAGTGTGTGCCACACCACACACGTTTTGAATGCTACGCAATGAAGTACGATAAGCTCCCCGACTACGAAGATGGGTTGATGCTTCTGTGCACCCAGGGAAAAAAGGCTACAGTACCATACATGCTTTGATTGCTTGTATACGCATGCTGATGCGGCCTAGAACCCTGTGATACAGAGTGCTGCTTTTAACTTTCCACCCTCGGATCTTTCGAAAGGCCAAGAGAGACCAAATATCCGTATCTATTGTACATGAACCCCTTCTAGCAAACCAAAATACTTAAGGAAACGTAACGAAAAAAAAAAAAAAAAAGAAGAAGAAACCGTGCAAACACGCAGGAACGAAAAGTAAAATGGTGCACTCAGTATGAGCCTGAAAGGCGCACCCACCCTTGCACCTCTAAAAAGAAAGGTCGTTATCTCATTTAAAAATGTTAGAAAAGACAACAATTCAACATACTCGATAAAGGAGCAAGCAACCCTGAAAATGTCGTATGTAGGCATTTTTAGTCAAATGCCTAAAATTCTAGACCCTACACAATGTTTTTTCATGTTGCTGAGCAGAAAAAAAAGGTGCCAGCACCAGAAAGTTTTTGTTTCTTGCCACACTTTTCGAAGCAACAGGGCACATGAATGTACGTCACCCAGGAAAAAAAGTTTGAAGTTAGTAAGAGTGTAGAACTAAGCTGCGACTCGAAGGGAAACCTACGCTTTTCAAAAGGTGTAATCAGAAGACACGCACCCGTAAAAGGGGATAAGAAGTCTGGGGCTGCAGGGCTGTTGTTGCATTCTTGTCTGGCTGACGACTGAAATTCAACGTCACACTTGGTATTTTTAATTTGCAAGAAATTTGCAACAATCAAATTTTCAAATTCAATTTCAAAATAGCGGCACCGAAGAATGATGTGGTATTTCAGGCATGTGACAATCGTGCGAAGATGTCAAAATCATCTTCCACTCTTGACAAGCGGGTTGTAGGGGGGTAGTTGGTTGTAGAACGTATTTGACTACAAATGCAGCAAGAAACGCGGACAGGTAGGTTAAACAATGACGACAGAAGACCTGCACTACTTCCATTAAACTTCTACTAGTTGCGACTCTGCAGGTCTTCTATCGTCATTGTTTAACCTACATGTCCTCATCTCTTGCTCAATTTGTAATCAAATATGTTCCACTTCTTGGCCTACAATCCTTGTCCTTCATGATTGTCGACAACGTTGACGCTACTACGTTGAATTCTCTGGCGATGATAGATTTCGGCTTGTCACCTTTTTCCACAGCGCGGATAAGCGCTACCTTTTGCTCAAGGGTTAAACACTTCCGCGAAGCTATCGTGCGTGAAAATCAACACGCAGCAAATGAACCACGCCAGCCACGCAAAACAAAACCATCCACGGGGGAACGGTGAATCATCTCACGTGCTAGGGGCACATGACCGGTCCCTCTCTTCCCTTTCTCCCACCCATGTCAACGAGCCTTCCTCGTGCGTTCTACTTTCCCACTCTTCGCTGTACCGAAGGAAAAGAGGTTGCATGAGTGAAGGTTAATGCGGCTTTCAGGAATGGTTTGGGTGGCGACCAGCAGCCCTACCCTCCGGTGTGCACTGCCTAATATGCGAGTAAGCTCTCGTCGCACTTCGAATAATCTGGTTGTAAATACATGTAAATGCACGGGCATTTCACCGTGCTGCGAATAAAGCGACTTCAATATAACGAGGGATTACTGTATGTGAAGTGTAGACGTTGTGCGTCTACATTTCTGTGTGAAGGCTTGCTCTGCGTTCTTCTGCGTGAAAGCCTGCGTCAGTCAAGCAAGCGGCAGCCATTGTGGGATATGTAATGGCAAGCTTAGTCCAAAATATTTGCACCAAACATTTTGTGTTAACAACATTGACAGAAAAAATTCGTGTTCTCAAGGACCATTTATTTCTGTTTTCCGTCATGGGAGAATGTATGGCAATGACATATAGAAAGAATATTTGTTTCTCCAGACATCTTTTACAGTGCCCTCCATTAGGATAACATAATGTTGAGTAACTTGCACTTCGCCACTTCCATGTGCTCACTTTCAAAATTGCTTTCTCGAATTCCTGAACAGAATCTGATAATTGCTGAGGATGCATGGAAGATGCGGTTGCAGTATAAGGCACTCGGGCACAGACTAGCTGAAGCTTACCCGGACATAATCTGGCCGAATCCAAAATCAGGCACAAAGGCAGAGAAGACAGCAAAGTACTGTTGGGTAAATATCACAAGAGCTCGAAGTGATGTTGTGACAATCTCGTCAGACTGCTCATGATGGCTATTTACGTAGTTGATACAGCTGTTACGACTATTACGATTATTAAGCTTCATCGTGGGAGCTGCATAACTGTCTTATGTATCGTGTGATGATGCGACCCTTTCTTTCTTCTTTCTTTTATTTCTGTATTCACATATTGGTAGATGTTGTAGCTTTTCCTTACTGTTGCCATTTGGACGAAAAGCTAACCCCTAGAGCTGTGCATGTAGTATGGTGCTAGCTTGTTTGTAGAGAAATGCTGAGACGAGGAAAAGAAAGCAGACAAGACGTTTTGTTTCACTTGGTTACCTTTCTCTTTAGTCGTGCCGTTCCACTTCTGTTGTTAGGGTGCGGCCTGCAGATCACTCATGTAATTATACTATGAACAGGAGTCGGAACTGAAACTGAACCCGAACCGAAAACCGCTAGAAACCTGTATTTTTTGGTGAACCGGAAGTGAACTGAACTAGGTTTTTGTTTTTTCTCATGTTGAGCGAAACGATAACTGAACCGAAACAAATTTAGGCGGTTATCGCTTCACGAAATAGATTCAATGTGCATTGTGAAGATCGGAACTACGATAAACAGCGTCTATAAGTTAGCGAGGTCATTGACTTTTGCTAGTATAACCTGTATGTGAACAAGTACTCCATTTCACTCTGTAGTACAACATGTTGGATTAATGAGCAATTTAAATTTAAGAGTGTGTTTATTCAGCGACTCTCCCAGAAGCAAAAAATGGGAAGGCTGAGACGCGCTCAGAAGGAAAATGTGCGACATGCAGACAGCTTTGCAGGTGTTCCAGCTGAGACAGGGGACGGCATTGTGGAAAGCTTTGAATTCAGAGGAACGCACAACGAACTAAGTGTAAGCACTCACTCATGCAGCTTTTACATTTCGGCAGCCCTGGCTGAACTGCTCCATTTTTTTGCCATATCGCAACACCTTGTACTGTGGGTGCCATTTTTTTTATTTTTCACAGAAGGCACAGTATGACCTACTCATGCCATGTGAGCTTTTGTTTGTCCCAATGACACACCAGATAGCACAATTATTTATGTTGTGACACGTTTTTCACACCGTACATGTTTTATTAGACTATTTCTGCTTACTGCCATTGTTTTCTTATCTTAAGTTATTATTATTAATTACATTGTGTTATATGGGTATTATGATATTCCTGCAATCATCACAACATTCTAGTCCGCCTTCATCTTGCAGGCTTTAGAACAACTTGGAGGGGTTGTACATCTTGATGTGCCTCGAATGAGATTGCTCCTCAAGCTAACCTTCAATGTTAGGCAATTTGAACATCCTGAGAGACTCCCAGTTTACTTCCTTAATGAGGAATTCGTAAGTCCTGCAACTTGGTGCAAACTGTTGAAGGTTGCCCCTTAACTCCAGTCTTACCTTTTGAACCTTTTTGCAGCCTTCCTTTTTGCAGCTTCTCTTTGAGGCAGAACTGAGATTTGGCATACCAGCAGACGAAATGCTGAAGAGGCTAGAGCACGTGCGACAGGTATACAGAAATCTCCATGGTGAAGAACGTTTGCAGATATTCACAGTTTCCTACGCTCAAAGAAGTCGAAGGCAGTCAAAGTATTGATCACACTTGTGTCAGAGGCGGAGCCTTTTCCAAAAATAAAGACGAGCATACTGCAGAGCTGTGCCGTGATTAATTACAAGTATCCACAGTTACACAGATAATTGCGTTTGATGCAGTAGACCACAGTAACTAAGTACTATCAAAACTGTGTTACTTTTTCGTGTAGCTTATTGTACTGTAATTACTCGCAAATTGCTTCTTTATTATTGTGAAGTCATGCTCTAAGTGTTGTAAGTTGCATTGAACATCTCTGTGAGCATATGTCACCTGTAGTTGCTCTTTATTGTCAACATAGTACATATACGTTGCCCTTTTTGGGAGGTATTAATATCTGCCATCTAATCAATATTTACGCTTTTGAGTGGGTAGCTCAGTCACAATTAATAAGTAACAGTAAGTGTGACTTAATTACACTGTTGTTGCAAGAATCATCATACGTGGTTTAGCTGCTTGACGCGCATGTTCTTGGGTCTTAGTGAGCACTGTGAGTGTTGTTCTGTCTTTATTCCACCTAGGCTGGTGAGATAGTCAAAGCAAGCACGCGGGTAAGTTGCCTTGCTTAAAGCTCGAATTGCACTTAAATAGTTAACTCCATTAACATGCATGGAACATAATCTCTCGACATCTGTTGTGCTACTAGTTTGCATGCAACACGTAGCCTTACGATATCACACTGAGATGATGATACAAACGGTTTGGCTGAACAATGACAATTTTGCCCCTTTTTTAACAGGGGGGCCCTCCAGAGGGACATGTCCCCGGACCCAAGGTTTTCTTTGGGACAAGGAAACAGATAGTGACAAGGAAGGCGTTCGTCAGCTTAAGTGATAGTTGCAGCCTTGAGGAAGCTCTTGTGCTTGTTTTATGTATCTACTACATAAAGGACCTCGACTATCCCTGTGCATTCGGCCAAACGCTTGGCTTGATCCAAACAGTGTTGGTTAAACAGTCACGCTTCCAGCGTTACCTGCACACACACCGCCTATCCGAGCTCTTCAAGGCCCTCTAAAAGCTATTGCTGAAGACGAGAAAGCAAGTTAAAAGAAGCAAGATGGCTTCCCATGATTTCACAGTACCAGCTGTTGCACAGGAATCTCCGAGCTGTGTAACCTACAGACTGTTGGAGTTTGTCAAGAAGTTGTTCCCATGTCATTTTTCTATTAAGTTTTTTTGACGTGTTTGCCAAGTTATTTAGTATGGAAATGATGTGGAGGAGCTTCCCAGGCAGCCCAATGTACTGAAAGTCGAATGCAATGGGGCGGATGGGGCGTTCTTTAGTTTCACGGGTTTGTTCAAGGCCTTCCATCTACCCGTCCACCCCTATTGCACTCGACCTTCAGTACATTGTGCTGTTTGGGTTATTACTTTGATAAGAATTCTACCTTTTATTGTACACAATCCACAGCTTATGCAAAACTATCCAATTGACGAGAAACAACTGTTACCACAGAAAGAAAAACAAGGACATTTATTTGTGTAATGAACACGATTGAACTTGCTAATTTCATACTTGGTCTTCCACCCAGCCTCCCCTATTGTGTTTACCTGCTTGGCTCGCCTAGAACATAGAATTGGAGGCTGGATGAAGGAACAAACCGGAGTCTTTCTGCCCTGCTAGGGGCAACCTGTGACTTACCGGAGAAAATCAACTGTCAATGCAGTTTTTTAAATGCCTCGATACCATAAGACGCATGCATTCTTGGATTGAGTGTAGTTGACCTGAAGCCGTCTGATGCATATTTTGACAGTTAGAATCCTTGTGTAATTATGAGCAGAAACAAATCAGCCTTATCTGGCGCTAAAAATGGTCGGTCCCAGAGGTGCCCACCCAGAAAAAAAAATTCCATTGTTAGCTTTACCTACCTCCAAAGTGTCAGTCAGAGGGATTGCACCAAAGCATCTGATATGTCAATATGGTCTCTTACACTGGCCACAACAATTGTACCCTGTGCTCTTTTTTTTTAATGATGTGAACTTTTGAACTGCTTAGTAAAGATGAAGCATTTCACTTTTTTGCGAGATTCCATGAAAATGCTTGAAGGGAATCGATCGAAAACTTTTCCTGAAGCAACTTTAGTACCCTATTTATGTTTGTATGTATGTGAACCTCCTGTGAAATGCCTAGAAATACTTTTGGCATGAGGGTTTCCTTAAGGTACTGTGGAAAATAATAAACGCTTTCTCCTGAGAAGTTTTTCTCACAGTAGTTTGTACACATTGATGGTTTTGTTTTTGAATGCTTGCAATACGCCTTTGAAATGGCTAGAAAAACTGGTACCATATAAGCCCTTTTTTTAAGACTGCTCTGTCATTTATATAGTTTGAGAATTTTTCTGAAATGCCTGTGTGTAAAACCAACCTTTGAACGCTTAGGAACATGTCGAATGGTTTTCAAAATGGCATAAACTAAAAACAAAAAGTACCCAATCTACCATGAAGAGATCGACATTTTACTCACAGCAGTTTATGTGACTTGGTACTCTTCTCTTGTGTTCATAGACTTGCATCCAAATGACCACAATAGTGTGAATCCCACCTTCTTTTTTTTCTCTTCTGGGGTTGCCTTTAAATGCTTTACAGGAAAAAAGAAGTGAAGTTGTTAAGGCAGAGTTTTCTTCCTTTTATTTAATATTGTTGGTATAATTTTCAAACTTGTGTTTGAGTATGTGAGAATCTCCTTTCGAATTGTTTGGGAAGATGTTAAGCGTTTCTCCCCTCAGGATACATATAAATATTTTGGAAAATGCGTATGAGCATGGCTCGAAACCGTTATTTTTTAGGGTTCGGTTCAAGGTTATCGGTTCCGGTATGGGTTCAGCTAAACCAAAACAACGGTTCGAACCGGTTTACGTGTGCAGTGCTAATCAGTGGACCACATGTGAGAATTAATGTCAGTTCCCACGATGGCTTGCTCCTCCTCCTTCCTCTGAAGAACCATGCAGTTCACAACGGGTACTACTGCACCAAAAAGTGCTGGGAAATGGCGTACAGCTAGCATACCGTTGAACTCAGTTGCAAAAGGCTATTGTCAATTTCTAAAGAAAAAATATAGAGGCAGAGAAGAAAGCGGCCATATGGCCGAGAGTCCCATGCACAGACTGACACGTTGCCCTCCGTTCAAAAGAGGATGACCCTCCTGTGTTTCCTTCCTCTATGGTCTGGGTCTGAAGCACTCGCCAACCTCTTTCCCGAAGTCGCTAGAGGTCTGCGTTGCTTGCGGACGTTACTCTATGAACTATTAAAACGTACGTCGCTTTCACACTGCGACGTTGAGCGAGCACAAGCAGCCCAGGCAGCTATGCAAAATGTTGCTGTCGTGTAGCACATATTTTTTCCTTTACCTTTTTTTTACAAAAATGTACAGGGATGTCGTGAACCTTTTGGAGGGGAGGCTGTAGGAGGTGATGGACTCACCACTTCTTGGTTCATCAATTTGTACGCTCTATGAATTCGCCAATATTCTGAGCGACGTAAGGAGCTGGTGCGCTGCAGTCCAGTGTGAAGGTATTGTTGTTTTCACTATCTATCGAACCGGTTACCGCAGTTTTTGGTTCAGTTCCGGTTCGTTCAAGGGGAGAGAAAAATGTTTATGGTTCGGTTCGGCAAAAAATAATGGTTTTCTGTGGTTTTCGGTTAAAGGTCAGATATGCCGATTTTGAAGTGCCGTAGAACTGAGCGATACTCGCGCTGTGTGTTCATTACCGAACACTGAATATGTGTGCAAAATATCTTGCTCCAACTGTTCGTAGTTTTTTAGAAAATAGTTTTTTTAGTTCCCACGCCCGGCCGTCAGACTGTCGGCAAACCCTGCGCACGGGCGCACCGACGTCACTGCTCTCGGTTTATCTGTCTTTGGCTTGGCATGGACTCTTGGCCATAGGTCAACATCAACATCACAGCTCATCACATCATTAACCATCATTCAACATCAACATCACAGCTCATCACATCATTACCCATCATTCAACATCAACATCACAACTCATCACATCATTACCCATCATTCAACATCACAGCCCATCATATCATAGGTCAGAATTCAACTTCAGAACTCGTTCTGAGTTCAACTTCGTTGTGTATGATGGTCTGAACTGCAGGGACCGGTTATGAGACTGAGGGCCTTGTATACTGCGCATGCTTGCGCTTCGGCGACGACTTGGCTTCGGGGCTTCGGTGACCGTGCGTTCCGGCTCCTGGACAGATGTCATCTTTGGGTGGCGGCCGTTTACAGTGACGTTCGTAAATTAAACTGATGTTGTGTTTGTGCTGTCGCAGTGGTGGGCGGGGCTTGGCGGGGCGCCCGCCCACTTCCCGGAGCGAGCCTTGGCGGCGCGGGGTGGCGGTAGGGTTGTACTGAACGCGTGAATGCAAGTACCAGGTGCGTAGGGTGAGGATTTGCGAGTGGCGTGGCAGCTGGTATGCCGCTGTCCTCCTAATTTGCGGGTTGTTGCGCAACGCGCCGATCGACTGCTGATATTGTTACATTAGAAAAGGCGTGGCAGGTCTTGGCGTTGGCATCCGGTGGCTTTTTGGTGTCAAGTTTCTTGGCGCTGCACGGCTGCTGATAGAGCTGGCATACTTCTGTTTTCTGCTACGTATGTGGAGGGTGACGGTTCTGTGGAGAGAGGCGGGAGAGGTGATGAAACTGCTCGTCGGTGTTTGGTAGTCGGTTACGCTGCATCGGGGAATGACCGGAATCCCATGATGGAAAGAGGCATGTGCCAATAGAGGGTGCAGGGGAGTATCGTGACTTCGCCCCTGTTTTTCTGCGTGCGTTGAGATTTTCCTTTTGCTTTTCCCAGTCGAGAGGTTTCGACGTGCTGCTTTTCAACTGGGACTTTTAAACTGGGCTGTTTGAACTGGGGGTGCATTGCAAATATCTAGCAGTGAAACTGCGGATTTTCAGGCAAATGCATCTTTGTTTTCTCGTTCTCTCTTTCTCGATATAGTGTCGTATCTCTACGATAGAAGCACGTTTGTTCATGGTTCGGGGCCGATTAGTAGATTCTATAGTGCGTATAAATGCCTGTTACGGCATATACGGAAAATACTCGCACAGCGCGTATTTTGGGATTGGTCTGGTGGTCTGCTTCTTCGCTTTCTGTATACAGCTACGAAAATTACCGCGTTCGCATTTCAATCTGCACTGCCGCCCTCAGTTGCTCTCTTGGTATCGTGTTCACTTGCTGAGCTCATGATCGCTGGTTCAATCCTGGCCGAGAATGGTAGCAATGTGGGAGCAACAAGCATTGCTTTCAGAAACTGCGTGTTAAATATTGCTTTGGCACGTCTAAAGTGCCCCGGGTGGTCGAAATTATCAGTAGCCCTACCATGCTGTACGTGCAGCATCTCTTCACACAAACGGGCTAACTTGCGATGCCCGTAAATTTCCCCGAATTATATTATTATTCAATATGCACTGTGGTACGGTGCAAAAAGCAGACGATGTCTGTGGTGCATGCCTTCTTTGTTGTATACCTTCACACCAAAAACGATCCAAAACAACACTTACATTAAAAATTTTAATGCATATTTTGAGGTGCATAGTTGCATGCATACTTCTGCAGAGTTTTTAGTGTATATTTATGAGCACTCCTTCATTGGTTATCGACGGGTCGCTGTTCATGTATAACAATCTCCCAGCTGAATGTGTGAACACGGTGGCATCGTTTTGCAACAGGTAATGGAATAGGCCGTGTCTTGTGGAGTTTCGCTGCGCTGTGTGCACTGGCGAACTACCTCAATTGCTGAAATAATCTTCTAAATCATTCAGCGCTTTCACACGTCAAGCGTCCTGGAACAGCTGGTCGCACCAGTGCACATACGTGCCAATTTATTACTTCCTACATTAGACATGTCACATGTCATAATAAGAACCTCTGAGCACCCGCACAGTCCGCAACGTCCGCCTCCAGAAAAAGAGGTGGTAGGCGATAGCACAATTGCCTCCCCTGGCACTTTCCCCCTCCACTTGGAAAAAAATCCTGGGAGCGCCCATGGGCAGCCGTGATTGCTGAAACGGCCGACACGTCTCTCCAATCCGCTTCCCATCCACGCAGCACTGCACTGGGTTCTGCTCACAGTCGGCTTCAACCCGCGCGAACCCTCTTTGGCGGCATGTTTCGTGCATCCGCTAGTTCGGCGGTACGCGGGCCTGCTTTCCCTCTGAGCTCTGATACCAAAGGGCTTTCTCGGCTTGAAGCATCGTTGGTTTGGTTTGATATCGTCTATACGACGTGGGCCGAACAACTTGAATATCATGTGAGTCACGCTCTATGCTAAACCTGGCTGAAACCTGGAAGAAACGCGCGCACCCATGCGCAGTTCCTTTGGGATCGTCGTAGTGATCTGTGATGCTATTCCAGAACCGGGCTGTATCAAAAACTCGACGGCGCTCGAAAGGTCAGGCCGGACAACGGTATCGGCAGTTCGAAGTAGTGTCTATATACCGATTCCATTGCCACGAAGTGTTTAAATGTCCAGGCGTGAGAGCACACTGTACGTGAGGCCGAATCGTTCTACAGATATTTTCTTTTATATTCGTCTCTCTTGCAGTGACTTCATTGACGTGTCGAATACAGTCACCGACCATACCTGCGGACCATAACAGTCGTCACTTTGTTTCCTATTCTGTACTAAACCTGTTAGGCTGTTCCTGACAGAAAACTATTTTGACCGTCGTACTGAGGAACAAAAGACAAATTCGGATAACGAAACCACACAAACAAAAGAGAAACTGATGTTCTGAGGCTGGAAGAACATAGAAGGGACAGATCCCTACGGCTGGCTAACCTTTTCAGTGACTTTCATCTTTGACACAAACAAAATTGTGTGCAATGAAACATTGGGGCACGTCCTGAAGCTGTTTAGCATAATATACTGGGTTGTCGGCTGTACGTGTGCAGAGTACGTGTGGTTATAAACCAAAATTATGCAACCCAGTATAATGCCACATTCTCCTGGACAATTTTTCATATATGCCTGCATTCTGCCTTTGCAAGAATTGCGAAAAAAAATCATAAGGCGGAAGCGTGGTATGCTCTGGTTGCCCAAAACGATGTCGGGCAATTTATGCTGTCATTCTGTTCACATGACAGCGACTTTGTTCATACTGCACAATACCCGTCCCATATTTTTGTATACCCGCTCATTCGCCTAGACACCAGGAATAGTTCATTGCCAGTAGTAATAAAAAGAACAGGAAGGAGTGCCAAAAGACTGATTTTCATAACCGATTTATAAGCCCGAACGCGCCGCTTCTTTATGCTCTGGAACCAACCTCCACAACGCACCTGCTCTGAAGCGATGCAAACCAAACAACGCGAGAACGCCAAGGTCAACCCTCATTTTCTGTTTCTTACAGACGACATCCAAGTGCAACACCACAGAGTCCCCAACTCTAAATACAACGCAGAACGGCAAGCCCTTCCCCTCCCACATATGACACATCAGATATAACAGCCCGCCGCTCTTAATGCTGGAGCCATCCTTATAACTCAACACCTGCTCTGAGGCGACGCGAAACTAAGAGCGCGAGCGCGCCAAGGTCAGCCCACCTCCCCTGCTCCTTGTTATTCATCCAAGTGCAGCTCCTCCCAAACGACCGAGACCCCGACTCCACTCCAAAGCCTGAACATAACGGTGAACTGAAAACTCCCCTCTCCCTCCCACCCACCAGCCACCAAGGTCACACATACAACTGAAACCTTCCCGCCACTACCGTTAAGCTCAGAGTATCACAGGGCACGAGAAGAGGTACGCTGAAAATGGGGTACCTTATTCATGTCTTGTCATGCATACTTGCATTGCAATGCTTACTCTATGGGTAGTTGTATGCACCCATCCAACCACCCACGACTAATATCAACCCCACAACCTAAACCGCAGATTTCAACTTGAAAAACCCATCGCAGGGTCTTCAAATTCAGTATCTCATCATCGCATATAAATCAACATCAAACTCAGCATCAAATCATTGTCCGTCACTCAATATTACTGTCACCATCACATCATTGCTCATAGTTCAACATAAAATTCAAATTCACATCACATCATTATCCATCATTCAACATCAAACTCAACATCACATAACATCATTTCCCATCATTCAACATCAAACTCAACATCACATCACATCATTCTGAGTGATGTGATGGTGAATGATGTCGGTGATGGACATCATGAGTGAATTCGCCGACCTATGCTCTTGGCTTGGCCGCTTGGCTTCTTTCGTTTCGTCCTCTGTGCATCGTACATAAGCGAACAGCTGTTATGTTGTTGCTAAGCCGGAAACAAAGCATGTGAATATTTTTTTGGCACGGCGTCGTTTGGAAAGTGCACTTCCATGTTCTGACCTTGCCTTTTATGGGCTGGAGCGATATGATACGTGATATGCCACGGCGAAGTTGTCGAAGATGCGACGGTGCTACGCTGTTAGAACAATTCATCGGAACATTCAAGTGTTACCTATTATAAGCTGCCAAAAGACCAAGCAGTGCGAAGCTCTTGGCTGACAGTGGTGCCTGCTAATTTCCACTGCAAGGGTTTCGTCCACGAATGTTATCATAGGTTACGCGCGACTCCACAGGCAATTTGGAATCTTCTGAAATCGTCTGATGAAAATCTGAGGTGCCCGACGCACAACATTTTGAACGTGTCACGGAGGATCAAGGCAAACAACGAGAGCAAAAAAGGTAAGTCGAGGTTCAGATATAAAAAATAGCAAGCTTAATGAATCGATTGTGCAGCTGTCCTACTGCGCTTACTCTGATATAACCACGATTAACAACACAATAGTATTGATAATCTAACTTCTGAATTATCACAGGTGCACGCTGAAGGCGGAAATGAAGCACGATCTGGCTTGCATCTGGTGCATAAAGAAATTGCTGACACGTTAGTTGCAGTCTACCTCCACCAACAGGTATGACAATGTGATGTTATAATTTGAGTATTCACCTATGTTCAACTTTTCATGTGCACTCGCATGCAGACATCTTGACACCACTTTTAAATCTGCCCTCAAAGTTACAACCTGTGCTTTCAGGGTGGAAAACAAAGGTCGCCATTCCGATAAGCTGCTATCTCCCAGTTCAAGCACTTTTGCTGTCTGGACACTGGTTCCTGTGGATGGGGTGTTACAAGCTTCACTGTCTGATATACAAGGTGCATTACAGTACATCAGTTAATTTGTCTTTTGCACATTTTTGTTCCTGTTAGCTGGATTACTGTTGGACATACAATCCTTTGACAAACCGAAGCTGATGTCGCCTCTGATAACGTTTTAGAATTTTCGGTGTCATCAACGTCCATTGAGGAAGGTGCCTTTACTATCTGTGAATCTTTAACTGACGAATAGCCCAGAATTTGTGTTAACATTGTTTACTCTTATTAATTCACTGTCTGTGTTCTGAGCGCTAAGAAAAATGGAAACTATTTATTTGTCACAACTTCACACTGGATGTGGTACTGGCTTGACATGTAAGCTAAAATACCTGGATTCTACAATAATTGTGTTCAACTTGGTCCATTACCGTGGGCAATGCCACATTCACTACATTTTTAGTGGGTCCGGTGCACAAATACTGTGTGCATACTGCATACGTACATACTGTATGATAGGCAAAAATACCTGAGCAGTGCTGTGTAGTCTTTTTACCCAAAGTCCATACTCTTACTGCAAAGTCACAGTACGTAGAACAGCAATGTGCAGGTATGCTACGATAGAGATTCACAACAGAAAGAAGACTGTTGAGAGCATCTAAATTTTAATGAGACGAGACTTTCGTGCACAAGGCTGCTCTTGTTAATGTCTAACATGAAGTTACAAAATCCCAGAATATATAAAACATGTTGTAATGTAGAGAGCGAGGGTTGGTACAGACATAAAAATAATTATACAATCATATATAATAAAATAAAAAGGGGCTACAACTCCCCCCTCAACTCAACTCGACAACTCAATAACTCTACTTATTCTCTACCTTACAACATGTCATATATTCTGGAATTTTGTAACTTGATGTTAGACCTCAAGAAGTACAGCCTTCTGTGCGAAAGTCTTCTTTCTGTTGTGCACAATCATTATACAGTAAATACGACTATCCATTTCTTGTCATTAAATGCTTTTTCTTTTTTTCTTTTTTTCTGGAGTGATGAGCATCCATAAGGACACATGCCAGAAAGGGAGTCTCTTTGGGATGACAAACCCTTATCACCTCATGAGGATACAATGGTTGACGAATGATTCTCAAGCACATTGAAACTTCAACAAATAATTCATGAAAAAGCCATTCAGTGCTAGCACCAGGAATTGAACGTGAACCGTCCTGCTACCAGTCGGAGATGTTACATTTCAGGCGCTCATTGACTTTTGGTGAATTACTTGTTGACTTTGTCCCAAGGTGGAGCTCGCCACAGCTCATTTGCCTATTTGTTAATGTTGTGGCGTGTGCTGCGTTTTTCTCTTTCTGTGTTCCAGACTCAGAACGGTTAATTTGGATCAGGTCAGGTACGTTTCATTTAGACATGGCAAACATATAGTGGTGTTTCTCAACACAACTTAGCAGTGGCATTCATGCATTACTGCTACAGCCATTTTGTGGGAATGGAAAGCTGCACATTATGCATGATGTAATACCCCAAGACTAGGGAACACGAAGAGACAGACACAAACACGTCCCTTTGTGTTCCCTAGTCTCGGGGTTTTACACATGCATCATCTTCACCAGCTTGCTTGCTTCCTAGCCATTTTTTCTGCACATTAGGCTCACTCTACTTTTATCGTGTGCTATATAATCTTGTTCCAAGTTCTGTCAAACGACGTGTAATGCTATAAAAAAATTCAGTACACTGTTTATGTGGGTTGAATGGTAGCGCATGAATGCAGGAAGGAAACTGTCATGTTATGGCAAGTGTTTACGTATTGTACATTTAACTACTAATTTTATTTCTTAGCTTTCGCCGGCATATCATGTCAAGCCATGTTATATTAATTTGGAACATGTTCTTCTTAGTAGCCAGAGCAGCTGATACACAGTGAGAACATAGCCCGTGTGTGTTTGTCTTTTCCACCGCAGCCCTTGGGTTTCCTCCCTGATGGCTACACATATCAGGGATAGGTTTCAGAACCGGTAGTTCCCGCCAAGTGTGAATTGCTTTTCAGGGGATCATCACGCTGGCAGATGAAACGTATTGTTTAAATTATTTGCAGGACAGGAATTGCGTAGCTTCACACAAACTGCTGTACGACGTAAGAGTGGTTTCAAATCTAGCTTTTTTGTGTTCCTGACATTATCGCACAAGATGTAAGTACTTTCCTTGTTGAAATTAATATTTGCACCAGGCCACAACATCGTTGATTGATGGAAAATGTAAATAAATATATTTATCTGCTTGCGAAACAATGCACAAATGTCTTCATTTCTAGTGAGATATTCCCTGTTCACCAGACATAAATGTCGTGTGTACATGTAGGAATAGGAAGGTAGAGCATGCGCATAAAAAATTTCGTATGCAGCCTCACATATGGTTCAGAAGATTAATTAGATGATGTCCAAGCATATATAATTGTGCTTCATGTGCAATGGGTATGCTAACGGATTGCTTCCATGAAGCCTTTTTATTTATTTTTTATAAATTGTTTTTATAAAAATGTTATTTTTTATTTTATATAAATTTCATATTACATATTGTATACTTATATTTTTATAAATTTTATAAATTAAAAACTCAAGTTACAAGGCCCCTGTAAGAGTGCCCTTTACAAATGATTTGGTAACGTGTCTCTAACTGTAAAGGTAAGAGGCAATCGAGAATGCTGCAGACAAGGTTGCAACTTACATATTGCTTATCATGTCCTACATACAAAGTGATTTGTACAATAATTCCTGAGCACGGAATTAATTCCGAGGCTGGCCAGTGATGTCACCCAGGACGACAAGTCACATAATTGCCTCTAAGACTTTTACACCCCATGGGCTGAGTTGTGAATTGAAAGCGCACTCTACAGAAGGATAAGGTGCACCTGATTTCTAGGATCTATGCTATGCCCTAACTCTTCAGACACCACATTTCTAATAATACCATTTTTAAGTGGCAATATGTGCTCTGGTACTTCTTTTGCGTCTGAATAGTGTGCAACCACATGGATACTGGAGCTTTCGTGTGCATGTTTTTGTGCGACGGTGCTCATTACAAACAATATCCAGATGTTAGACATAAAATGCAGTAGTTTGTAGCGTGCCACACAACGCAGCGTGACATGAGAGTGTGTGATTCAAAGAAAGCTTCTGGAAAATGCACAGAATCCCACAAAAAGTTTAAAATGTGATTTGTATTTCGTTTTACGTCTCTCGTCGTTACATCAGGCGGGTGACACTTCCCTTGGCTGCAATGGAGCCAGTATTTCCTGCGTTACAGCGCCCCTTGCGGATGATGGACTCTTACTGCGCATGCGCAGTCTCGCTGCATGTGGATAGAGGGATGCGTAGCTCGTTCAGGCTGAGGCTTGCGTCGGACGCTATTGCACATACGTATCCGCCGTCGGTTTTGCTGCTTCCTGTTTCCTCACGCACTTTCTGGTAAGTATGCGTTGTACTTACTTTGGCATGCAAGTTGTGTGTATCCACATTTCATTCCAATGAAGTGACAATGTATTTTATTCGCAACATGAAATAAAAATAATACATCTGCATAAATAACAAACGTCAGTGCATATATACATGGAGTGAAACCGAAGCGAATATTGGTTCCATTACGGTTACGGTAATCTCCGTTTTAATATTTGCGGAAACAACATGGAACGCTTGCTGTCTTAAAGGATCCCAGTAATACAGTTCATAACTCGACGTACGCAGTACATGTCATACGATGCGTATGTCATCCGATATTTTGGTTCAAGCGCATAATATAGCATGTTGTCTACACAAGTAATAAACGAAAAGCTTTAGTAAAAGCACATACTACAACACTTGTTGAGTTGTATACCTATGCAAATATATCGCATTCAAAGTTGTTCGCCTTCACGCTTGAAATGATTTATATGAATCGGAACAGGTTACGGTTTGGGCTAATTTCCGACGGTGAACTGCCGTTACGGTACTTGAAAAAAATTGGGTTCCAAACGGGTTTCAGTTTCGTTCCAGTTTCACTCCCTGGCTGTTGTCAAGGTGTCAACTACAAAACGGCGATAAGTTACAAATCGCATAAAAAATGTTTCGCGTAGACAATAAATAGAACATGTTGGGAACAAGCATAGAATACTGTAGACATCAACAAACTCATTCATGACCCGAATAGACTCGCAAAGTTTATGCGTACAAACAAACTACAAGGCCTCCACTATGGATAAAAAATAAAATGCACAGCATAAGTGAAAGCAGAACGGCAAGAAAAACAAATCACATTCAGTTCAGGTCCACACTGAAGGTGTGTGTATGCAATATACCGCTACAGTTGCTCGTGAACAATTCATTTCTCAATGTTAGTGGTGCTAAGTGATTACACCCGCTTCTGTAGCCAGTAGTAGAAAACACTGAACTACTGAGTATTGAACAACAAAAACTGATCAGTGATCACATTTATCTTGCATATCAGGTCCCTTGAACGAAAGAGCAAGGCTACGTGTTACGCAAGTAGGGAAGGGCAGACATCGTCATAAGCAGAGTTGTACACTTTACTTAAAAAAAACAATTGATAACAATTACTGTTATTACTGCACAAAAAGTAATTCTTTCCCGTTACAAATTACTTGATAAAAAATGTAATACATTACCGATTAAAAATGTAATGCGTTACTTTTCCCGTTACTTTGCCTGCAGTGTACAACCATGAAATTCACAAATACATTTGAAAGCAACATATAAAACACATACACGCATTTAAAACAACATCGAATCATCTGCTTCGTTTTGTTACTATCCAGCCCGCACAATTTATAAATACAGTCACTTATTTTACTGTTGCTCCAGTAGGCCGCCTTGTAAGAGGTTATGTAGTACTGTGGTGTGCATGAAACACGTGTGGACTAGAGACGGCCGTCACAGTGACCTCTACGTCATTGCTTCAGTCGCACTCGTTGTGGAACAGAACAACAGATTGGTTTGCTGAAAAGGGTTGCCATTGCTCACAGAAGGTTAAGAAAGTAATCGATTACTCAGTATTTGATTACCAAAATTGTAATCAGATTACTTGGAAAATTACTTGCTCACAAGATTAATTGATTACATTAAAAAATACTGAAAAGGTGGATTACTAGTAACGCAATTACTAAAAACACGTTACGTACAACTCTGGTCATGAGAAAATTGAGAGTGAGCAAGTGATAGAAAAAGCCCCAACAGTCAACAGTGTTATAACATGCTGCGACTTGACAAGCACAGATGGTGGGTATGGTGGCGCTGACATGACACTAACAACACTGAATAAGTACCACTGAGTTGTAGCAAAAACAACAATATAGGATGCAGATGACAAATGCATTATCGAATGAATGAAAATGTTCAGTCAGCTATATACACTCACAAAATTATGTATATATGTACAAAAGCTAGGATCCCATAATGTGCAACACACTGAATGAATCACGGGCAGAAGAACACAATACAAGGAATACACACTGTATGCTGCAAATGTTGACTGCATATGCACATATTTGTTTACTCTTGCTGTGGTGTGCTATGCATTATTGCCTTGTGTTGCACCATTTCTACTCTGGCAAGCTTGCGCATTTTGCGTGCTGCTGCTGAGTGCCGCGACTTTTGTTTTTTGAGCGAACGATTAACAAATCTAATGTGCCATTTCAGGCGTTTCAATGCATACAATTTTATGAACCTGCGGTGACATTCTGTTGTACAAAATAAATGAGTCTCAAAGTGAAGTATGCTACAGAGCTCCTTACACACATTAGCAGCATGTGCAATACAGCCGATTACGTCAAGAAAACGCTTTTCCATTTCTTGAACAACCCTGAAGCACTCTTCAGAAGGCACAGTTACATTTCCAAACAGTACATTAGGGATATCATGCGCTCTCAACATTGCCATGAACTGGTGAGATCCAAATGTTACATCATTCTCTTCCGGCTTTAAAAAACGTTCACACACACAGTCTCTGCATTTTGTTGATATGAAGTCCTTCACAATGGAGCCGCTCAGGTAGTAGAGGACGTTCTCTTCAACAATGCTGCGACTCTCGTGTGCAATCTGGGCGGCACCTTTCGGTTCACTCTGTGCGGAAGTAGGATCTGAAGCTGCGGGGAGGGTTGTGCGCAAGGAACCCAAAGATGCACTGCTTCGTGCCAGTTCACATAGGAGTGAAGAATTTTCATCTTCACAGTTACCTTGTTTTGACAGTCTCATTAATTTTGAAATCCATAGATGCTTGAGACCAGCAACAAACTGAAATGTGTTTGGGTTTTCATTGCAACCGTGTTGCTGCCGGATAAGTCCAAAAAATTTTCTAGTTTATCTTGTTGGATTCTTCTTGTGCATAGATGTTGAAAGCCAAAGTTTTCATGGAGGTCCTGCCACAGCAGAAGGATGGTACGGATAGTAATCTTCAGTCCTTCAATAGTGTGCGGCTGCTTTGGTCCGTTAAATTTCCAGGCTGATATCCATTGGAGGCATTCTTTGAGAAAGGCAATATGCTCAGAATCTGCACCCATTGCATATCGCAGCTTGTTGCCTTCTTTTTTTATTGTGGAGCTGTTGAGACAGTCGAATAGCATGTCCATCTTTTCAAGGAATTTGCATGTTGTTGTTGCACCTGGAGGCAACTCATTCAGTGAAATCAGGACAAGAACGGCAAGAGATACTGTGGCACTCAGTACTTGTGCTGTGTGCAAATCTGTATGCCTTCGTGCTGTGGAAGTACAGCTGCAGAGCGAACTCTTTCATTTCTTTGGTCCATCTTTCCCCCTTTTTCTTCACGGACAGGAGATGTATCTGAGTGCTGAGCAACAGGTATAATTCAGAAGGAATAAACTTCTTGAGGGTTTGCAAGGCATCTTCTTTTGTGAGTTCCTTCCTCCCCTGCTGAGATTTCAACCTGTTGAGAGCCTTCCTGTACTTCGTGACCTTCTCTTGTAATTTGGCAAGGCGACGCTGAAGGCGTGGGTCAGGGGACTGTGTTTGTGAGCTCCTTTGAGTCTTTGCTCGTCTTACTGTTGGCACTGTACATAAAAAAAAATCTCTTCAACACGTGTGTGCGTTCCTTAGAAAACAGAGCTTATAAATGACAATGTTGTATTATTTTATTTTAAATGCCCTCAGAGTTACCATTACAGAGGGCATTTAATACGAAATTCTACATTGTTTGTGCAATTTCTTTTGTTTAATTAAACCGGTCTCCCCTCAACAGTACATGTCATAAATGAAGCCGTGATTGATTCAAGCTCACCTGCTGCTTCAAGTGGCACTGAAGCGACTGAAGGGATTTCTTCAGCATAGGAGTCTACAGCTGGAAAGGCAATGGACAAGAGGAATGTGCACAGCTGTTTCAGACATCGTAATACATGGTGTTACGCATAAGAATTTCACATTGTGCTAATTAAAGTGAGAATTTTTTTCTTTACGCTATGTTTTGATGCTATATGTGATGTTGTGATTAAAGCATTATCAATTTTTTTTGTCGGAAACTTTTACATTTATGGGTTTAAATTTACGTAGCAAAATGCAGTGACAAGTTGTATGTGACAAATATAGTGTGGCATGCTTACCAATAGCACCTTCTGACATGCCCACAGGTGGCGGTGAGGATATACGTAGTGGTGACGCATCCGTGGTGTCTTGTCCTTGATTTGGTGGTGGTGAGGAACATGACAGCTCCATGTCACCTATAACTGCAACAAAGTCAGATCCACCCACAATATTACATCCAATAGATATTTTCCTTATTCTTCTCTTCTTTGGTTTTGAACTTGGTTTTGAATTGCTTACCGTCAGTTTCCAATGCCTCACCAGTCGTTGGCTGAATCTGGTGACTTTCTACGGGTTCTGCACATGTATCAAATGATGTTATCAGGGCTTTGCATATTATTAGTTTGCCTCTTGCAGCTCTTCTTACCCACGATATTTTGAATGCCGTCTTCAAGGAGTCTTGCATAGTTGTGGTCACAGACGTACCCTGGTGGCTGGGTTTGCTGTGCGTCTGTAAGCATGACATAGAAGTTAAATGAGTGGAAAGTATGATGACACTAAGCTCGACAGCTAAGCTGCTCACAGAACTGACACAAGCAGTCTGTAATTATTCGGAAAACTAATAAACACCTGTATGGATTCCTCTGTAAGTTAGGTTTGTTTCTTCTGATAGCTAGGAATTAAGTCTTACGTACCACTGCTAACCAAGAAATGCACTCTTGCATTGTCTTCTGGAACACTTGGCACCGCAGATTTTTTCAACCGCGTACAAGCTGGATCGGCATAGTCACTCGGCTTGAAATGTGCTGAGCAAAGGCTGTAGCTGGCATTCACCTGCCTCCTAGCCCTTCCCAGTAAGTCTGGCCTGTTAGCATATCTCAGCCATGTTTCAAACCTGTAGTAAGATTACAATGTTTCCCTTTCACTTTTCCATGTGGAATGTCAAAATGGTGCTCATATATGTGCCCATGCATTCCCGCCCTCACTATATTTTTCTTAGCTTTGCTTGTCAGAAATTATAATACAGTTACTGTCATCACTCAGAAGTGACATTAGTGAAATCAGAGAGCACCTCAAGTAGAAAGATTAAAGATTCCTTGGGAAGCTCTTATGCAAAGAACAGGCTCTGGAGCTCACAATTTTTGTACAAAAAGGAAGCAACGCGAACATGAATCCCTGCATTTCATACGATATCAGATTGCGTTCAGTTCAGGCACTGTACAGCTTCACAATTTGAAGCGCACGCAGTTACATTGTGCTTAGGTACGAATTTTGTCCAAGCTACTAACGAGAGCGTTGAGAGAAGGAGAACGTGAATAGATAAATGCATGGACCCAGAAAAGGACGACTACAGCCGAACGCTTGTGCGCCTGTCGTCCATTTATATGTCACTAAGTTCATTTACAATTATTCTTTTCCCCTCTCATCACTTTACGTATCACAGCTCGATGTGGAATAACAATTAAGTAACATTCACTTCTCAAATAATAAAAAGTTTGTCATGCAGGCAGTTGTTCCGTAACTGTAGGTACGTACGTTTCATCCACAGGAATTCGCGAAAATGTTATTCCGCGTTGTCTCCCAGAATTGTTGCGCCATTTAGCGCAGCAATTGACGTGCCTCCCCGGTCCTGAAGGCATTTTTCTTCCCTTTCGAAGGGAACGCGATGACGACGCATGAAAAACGGCCACCTGCTTGCAATCCGTTCGTTTACTTTCGCCGGTTCATACAACGCGCGTCGCTCCGCGCGGTGGCAAGGTCCAAGGTCTGCAAAGGTTTCGGCCGATATCATGTGACATACGCTCAACAAAAACCACCGATGCTTTATTTCATCCAGGAAATATTTTTCTTCGTGCTATCATACTGCGCCAACAGTACAGAAAATACTCACAACAATAATGAATGAAACATCTAAGAAGTCCATCAAGGTGGTGGCGCTTACTCCAGTTCCACAGTGGCGCCTTCTGGTGCTGGCCGTGAAACTCGGCGAGTGTCTCAGGCGTGGTTGCATACCATCGTCGACGCTGTTGCACATTGATAAATCGTACGTAAAACTTGTCCCATAGCAGTATGCTGTTTCTCAAATACATAGCAATTTTTTTTTTCTGCAAGAATAAAACGCTGTCGGCATTTTCTTGCTAACACGGCTGTCGAAACGTCAGTCTCTGCAATGGGCAAGTGCTGTGAAGGGGGCTAGCACAGTCGCGACTTGATACAAATTGTACGTGCTCACAAAACACAAACGACGAATTCCAGTCACAACATCGCACAGAGGTTGGTTCGCGAATGAGTTTGCAGCTGCTGCACTGTTTCCTTATCGCGGAACGGTGGAACCCGGCTGTCCGCCATCTTCAAGCACAGATACGTGAAGCCGCGAGAAGCCGTAGCTGAAATCCACTGACAAGTACGAAGGCGCGTACACGTCACAATGCCCGTTCGGGTGCATCTACGTATTAAAAATGGCTGCGCCCATGTGTGTTTCAAAATGAATTATCTATTGTTTTGACATGGTACTGTACCGAACTGAGAGAATGAAGGTGCATTTTGGGGAGAGCTGGATGTGAGCTTTCAGAATATCACAACCGTTTCGACTATTTGGGATATCGGCATAGCTGACCTTTAAGATTCAGTTCCGGTTTCGACTCCTGTGTATGAGAGCAGTCTCAAGACATTTTCACAGGTGTGCCTTTTGCAGTTGTACTGTCACCCAATCTGCACAGTGTATTACCGTGAATGGTACTTCGCCTCGCGATATTTTTCATTGCATGTCATGGTAAGCTTCAGTCAGCATAAATTGCACGCAAGTGTTCGCCGTTGCTGCGGCAATGCTAGAAATCACCTCATCATGAAATTTTGTCGTATGCCCCATGTGGGTTGATTCTTGTGAAAAACCATGATCTTTTCTTTATTTTTTTCGTAAATTGTGCAGAATGTGGCTTGCGGTCACTGTTTTTGTATATGGCCGCCCACAGCACTAAAAACATATGTCAGCATCAGGGGCAGTCATATACTGCCTGTACTGCATACTTCTGCTGCTGCCTTTGTTGGCACGTACTACATTACTCCGCAC
This sequence comes from Ornithodoros turicata, assembly GCF_037126465.1. Classification (NCBI taxonomy): domain Eukaryota; kingdom Metazoa; phylum Arthropoda; class Arachnida; order Ixodida; family Argasidae; genus Ornithodoros; species Ornithodoros turicata. The sequence goes on along the minus strand of NW_026999372.1, from coordinate 859,615 downwards.
GTGAGGTGTGACATGGCAACGCGTAATCTTGCGCAGCGCTTTTGCCTTTCGCTGCTTTCACGTTTTCTTGCCCGTTAACTGCGTCTGCGTTGCAGTCTTTCCTTTTAGTGGGATGACGACGGTGGTTTTGAGTAGATTTAATGCTTAGGTAGGTCGTATTTGTGAGGCATTACACGACGTTTTACTTGTATTTAAACATCTAAGTATGTTCTGTTGCGGACATTGATGGGCGCATTACAAATGGCGGCAGGAGAGGATCGGCTACATCAGTGAAGCGATGGTGTACATCACAAGTACGGTTAATCGTATTGTTTCATTCCAGATGAACGTGGGACTGTATTGATTGCAAGTGCGTGAGTTACAAAATGAGGTACTGTAATAGCTTTCACGTTGGAAGAGCGCCAGCCTGATATTAACTTCGGTTTCTTTGCAGATAGTTCCCTGTCACAACGGTCACACATGCGAGTCCGTTCGTCGACCATTTCGGGTGAGGATCTGTCCTGTTTGTCAGGATGAAATTGATTCAGCTTTGCCTAGACTGCCTGTTCGAAGTTTCGAGGACTGTGTGGGCGTGCGAGGACTAGCGGATTACCGGATTATTAGTGTCCGCGCAATGTGTGCTCCATATATGTAAACGTCGGAGTTAAGTGAACCGTGTATGCTTTCCATTCGGCAAACGATGATGTACTGGATGTCAATTTACAGGTACGTGCATACCAATAAAATTTAGTGTTACATGTTTGATGTTCTTGGTGCATTTTCATTACTTTTTATTTATTTATTTATTTATTTTTGCCAATTGTGGAGTCCATCATACTGGGCTCCTGTATTAGGGGGTACGGGTAACGCTTCAAGCGGCCGGAACACTGTGGCTCCTGGTGTCAGCAGGGATGCCGTACCAGTTGCTTCAGGGGGCACGGAGTACCTACAGCTTTCGCAGGTACCGCGGGCCTCTTGAAGTCATCTGGCACATTCTTTTAAAAATTGTGCTTAGAGTGTACACGTGTTCGCCCGCTAATTGTGCTGCCAATTCCGGTCTTTGACATAGAAAGGTAGTATCGTATTAACGAACAAGCTATTTATGCGAAGACCATTGGGAGACGACAGTGTGTCATACATCCGACAAGTGTCATAAATCCGGATTGTCGTGTTAACGACGTTCGACTCTATGTGCATGTAGTGTATGATGCCTGAGACGAAGACCTTTGAAAAGCTTGAGATTTTTTCTTGCATTCCTGAGGGTATATATACCGGGCATAACACTTTTTTACAACGACGTTTCTCAAGGCATCTAAAATCCGTATTCGGAAGTCGCGCATGCGCAAACTTGTCGATACTCTGACCAACCGCTATCGTGTAGGGTTCTTTTTTTTCGGGTTAAACCGTATCTTTCACGATATTTGCACCCCGAACCCTTCTTTTTTTTCTGAGATTCGGGCATAACCCAACATCATCGGACTGACAAAGATTGCGCTGAAAAATTCATCGTGCGCTATTCTGTGCGACCTCCGTACAGTACGATGTTCGGCTATTTTTTCCGATGGGATAGCTCCTGAATATCCCTGTCAATTATCATTAATTTGACTAAATTAGACACTCTCTTCACATTGGTGGGGTAAAAAAGTGACCTTTACAAGGCAAATTTCCTACTTAAGCTCGCAAAAATTTACATAATTAAACTTACGTTATACGACATTCATATGCAAAAACCCAGTAAGAACAAATGCCATTGACCGCATGACTCTAATTGGTGTAGTTTTTTTATTATAATTCAAGGACACGTTTTCTGAAACACCCTGTATAAGAATGTGCGACAACCTATTAGAAACTCATCATTAGTTACTCCGAGTTCGACAGTCTTCAGTGTATGGGTCCGAGGCCTCGGTTTCAAGCGACGCGCGCACTGGTACAGGGTCCGTCGAATACGGCGAGTCGTTGTGGTTTATGGTGACGGTCAGATCATTCTCCTCATCAGAATACACGTCTGAATCGGGCTGAAGTCCCGTGGAGTTCTATTCTGATGCGGAGTCGGTTTCCATGATTGCACGTTGAGCGTAACTTGCTTCTTTGGGTCTTCAATGCAATACAACACATGGGAGTCACGGCAGACGAATCTCGCGACTGACGCCACGGCGTGGCGCTCCTCGATTCTGATGCCACCGCCTGCTCTCATAGTTTCGGTTTCGCGTTATCGTTTTCGCTGTTTATAAATTATACGCGCACGTTTATACGAAACGGAGGCTGTTGTCAACATCGGGGGGGGGGGGGGTTCTGCTGAAACCAACCTTCACTTAATTTTGGGCACAACCGTTGCGGATCCTCCCTTTAAATGGAATGACCTTCAACGAGGATTGTCTTCCATTCCCTGATCTCGCTACCGACCGAAATCCCCCTCTTTAAAGAGTTCGTCGACGTAATCAGTTATTACTAGACCTCAGATTCCTAGGCAAACGCCTTTCTCTCTTTCTCTCTCTCCTCTCGTGTGGTTCGTTCCAATAGCGCCATATCAATTCACGAGCACGAATTGGGTGCTGGGGACCTCCTGTATCGACCTGATAGTAACTATAAATGTACGTGTCATAGTTGGAACTTAAAAACAACGATTTAACAGCCGCACTGCTCCCCCTGGTGATGAAACTCCCCCAGCCCAATCTTCATCATCAAGTAGAGTCACCTTAGCTTTAAAGTTTTGTACGTTGTAGTCCAGCGATTCCACCCACAAAATCCAGCATTATTCTTTTGAGCTTATTTTTCGCTTATTTCGCTTATTTCGCTTATTCGCTTATTTTTTAACTGTTGGGCTTTCAAAACTGATTTTTTTTTCAAACAACCGTCAAAGGCGACACCAAAACACACGGACGAAGGCAGGAAAAGATTCAAGTCTTGGACAACACGCCGTATACACCATCTAAGGCCATTTGAAGCACTGTGTGGCCGGGGATTTTGTGCAGAATTCATTCTCAAAAATGGGGGAACGGTGTTAAAAAAAAAGAAATCACAAGATTCACTGAAGCTGCACCTGCCAATGAAACTCCTGAATCATCTTCATGGAATGAAGTTATTACTGCATATTTTGCAACATATTCTTGCATCACGTATGTTCTTTAGAGTAAGAGTCTGGATTGTGCAGCTTCTGATAATGTTACATTTGAAGCTTCTAAGCTTTTGTCTGATTGAAATCTGAAGCAACCATGGGTAACAGTACTGTTCAAGTTACATATTTAACCCTTGGACACTGCATGCACATCCACAGAATGGATAGTGGAGAGTCTATGGCAGTTCTCATGCACAGTCTGCTGCATCTCAAGTGTCTTTAGATGCAAATGACATTCAAGTCGAATGCATCAGTATTTTACTGCCTCGTTCACTCGACACTTCGGTCTGCGGTACACTTCAGATGCTGACACATTATTGCACAACGCAGGGATGAGTTCGATGGAGCACACGTGACAGACTGTACCGTTATAAGATGACACAAAGCATTTAACGTCGTGCAGCCATGTTCCGTGAATCACTGTCGAATATAATCAGGAATGCAACATGGGCACTCTTCAATGGTTACATGACAGGAATTTTAGTAAGAAGACGGTTAATAAAAAAAAAGTTATTCCAATGACATCAACACCAGAACACACCTTGACACAAAGGAGAGCCTCAGTACGTTCACACAAACGTAATCCGTAAGTTTTTCACCCTTATTTAAAGTGCACTCTCAGGTGACGCTGTAGATGATGATTTCGTTTAAATGCACACCGACAGACGGAGCACGGGTAGTTCCTCTGGCACTCGTGAACTGCTTCCGAATGTCTGTCCAGGGAGGTCTTCTGCGAAAATCTCCTGAAGCACACTTGGCAAACATAAGGTCTCTCTCCAGTGTGAATTCTCTTGTGCATTTTCAGATTAGCCGTGTAATCACTGGAGTAGGGACAGAAGCTGCACCGGTGCCTCTTTGGAGCTTCGCCAAGTACGGGGCTGCGGTCAGAGCGGTTCACACCTGCGACAGTAAGAACGAATGTGATGAAGTATGGCGGCCAACACTCATATATTATGCCAACGAATACATTGCACAGTAACGACGAATATAAGCAGGGAGACAAGGCAGGAGCAACGCCACCGAGACAGTGCAAGCCTGCCTACTCGTCGACGTGACGTAACAACTAAGTGTCAGCCAATGAGTATCGTGTTTTCAACGGCCGCAGCCAATCACCAACGTGCTTTCAGGGGTCGTAGCCATAGAAACGAGCCCCGTCAGCCGCATGGGCAGCCACTGTCGTCTGCGACTAATGAACGTCCCCGCGTACTAAACGGGAAAACAAAATAAAGCCCAAAACGGTCCATGTTTTTCTCGAGGCTCCCTTTCTGGAAAGCGTGTTGCACTTGTCGACAAGTTCAAACTTGCGGAAGCTGGCTGTTTGAGTGAGTTTCAAAGTTGGTTGTTTCATTTGCAGGTTCTTGAATTCGCAGTATGACGAATTGCGGTAGCAGACGAATTCTGGCTCTGTGTCGACGTAGCGAGTGAGGAAGAGGAGGCATTAACCAGGCCTTCTGTCTCCAGATGGCGTTGGTTGGGGCAACAGTGGCGAACTATATGGCTACATATTGCGCAATCTCTGCTCCAAATTCCCGTTCATCTTCCAGGGGGCAGAAGAAGCAGGTACCGAGCTACAGCAAACACCAGACAAGTAGCCGTAGCATCAGACAAATGGTAGCTTCCCAAGAGAAACCACAAACAGACAAATGTGTTCATTTTCTTCTGAGAGAAAGCAGAAATGCAGAAATCGTCACGTTCACACTTGCCCCCCCCCCCCCCCCCCCCCCCCCCGTATACGTCCACAGAGTTCGTGGTTTTCGGGTTAAACCCGAAGTTTCACGATAGTTCGCTCCTGACGAAATTTTGAAGAATTGAAGTGGAACCCAATATCTACCCTGAAATCCTTGCGGTCCTTAAACTCATCGTTCTCGGTAAACTGTCAGAAAAGCAAATCATAATATCAGCCAATAGAGCTATTTGAGGCAACCCATTTGTCCTCCTTTTATGATCCCGCCCTGCAGGAGAAAAAGGACAAGCTTTTGTGGAGCTCGCACAAGCGTTTGAATACCGCAGTCATTCACTGCCCCAATTCCGTGCAGAACTGTGAAGATTATTGTTTCTTCTCCCAGTGTCACAGCAGTGACTTGCCTTCCTGTGCACTTCACTTCACTCGAAGATTCCCCGACGACATATCAAGCACAGATCACAGCGCCCGATTTCTCCCCGAAATCTTGTGCGTAAATAGCACCCGATTCGTCCCCAAACGAATTTAAAGAAAATCATCAACCTGGAAAACGAAGATGAATGCGTTGTATCTTGCGTACGTCCGTTTCCCGTGAAACCCATTATTTGAATTAAATTTCAAGCTGAGTGTATTGTAATTGCTCGGCTCTTGGGGCCTTTTTTGGCAGGTGCCTTTCTTGGGGAAGTAAGAAAGACTAACTGTAGCACCTTCCTCGTGGAAATCCCACAATAACTTCGACTCATTAAGAGGGCAGGTATACTAAACAAAAATTATGTCTGGAATGTGCAGGATTCAAGATTATACGCGTTATTATCAACCTCGAGATCAGATACCCTCGCGCACTCAAGCAGCATTTCATATAGTGGATAGCAGTTGTACCACTCCCCACTTATTTTTGCTACAATGTATGCTGTTGTAACTTAGCAGTTGCATGTTTGTTTTCTTGCTCCTTTTTTGTGTATTTCTCTGTCTAAATTTAGTTTATGTGGTACTCGCATTCGTTAGTTTTTGCTTCCTCTCATGCTATGCGTGCAGCTCCAGCTATTTTCTCCATAATTTAGATGCAAACGGCATTCAGTTTGAATGCAATATTTTTAATTCAGTATTTTACTGACCGGTTCACTAGAGGCTTAGTGTACCCGGACGTATCCGGAAGTACCCAAAGGTAAACTTGAGATGCTGACACAAAATAGCGCGCACAAAGCGGGGATGAGATCGAGTGAGTGCACGTGACAAGCAGTAAGGTAAAAACGATTACACAAAACATATATATGGAACATCGTGCTCACGTGTTCCGTGAACCACTGTTGAATATACTAATCAGAAAAGTTGACACGGGCACTCTTCAATAACCATGCGACAGATGCCCATGCGAAAGGCGTACTAGGAACAGGAAGCTTAATCAGAAAAGTTCTTCCGATGACGTCAGCAGCAGAAGACGCCCCGATGCAGAGGAGAGGCCTCAGTGCCCCCGCACGGACTTAATCCTCTCCATCTCATTTAAGGTGCGCCCTCTGATGACGTCTTAGATGGTCCTTCCGGTAGAACGGCCACCCACAGATGGAGCACGAGAAGTTCCTCTGGTCCTCGTGCACCTCTTTGGAATGTCTGTCTAGGGAGTCCTTGGAGGAAAACGCGCCCCCACAGACGGAGCACGCGAAGTTCCTCTGGCCCTTGTGGATCGCTACCAGATGTCTGTCCAGGGAGAACTTTTGCGAAAATCCTTTCGAGCACACTGGGCACACGTAGGGCTTCTCCCCGGTGTGTGTTCTCTCGTGGACCCTAGTGCGAGCCTTGTAGGGACTGGAGTAATCGCAGAAGGTGCATCTGTGCCTCCCTGGAGGCTCCTGGGCGGCAGGCGCAGGAGGCGTGCAGGCGCGGCGGCTCAAACCTGAAGGAGGAAGGACAGACACGACTAAGTATGTCGACCAATGTCCTTTATGCCGAAAAATACAACAGGGGGGAAACGATGCAGGGGCGACAGTGATGTGGTTACATAATTGCGCAATGCTTGCTCTGCATTCCTGTTCCTTACCTGCAACGCATACACAGACACGTAAAAGAAGTAAGAAGTAAATAAACCAGGGTCAGCTAAGTCGCATCACGTGAGCCAGCTGAGAAACATCTGACACCCACATAACACGATTTAGCATATGCACAGCCCCACGTGGTGATGAAAGTCCCCCAGCCCAATCTTGATCATCAAATAAAGTCACCGTAGCTTTAAAGAGGTTGATCCGTTTCGTACGTTGTAGTCCAGCGATTCCACTCACAAAATCCAGCATTATTCTTTTGAACGCTTATTTTCTAAATGTTGGGCTTTCAAAACTGATTGTTTTTTTTTGTTTTTTTTCAAACAGCCGTCAAAGGCGACACCAAAAGACACGGACGAAGGCAGGCAAAGATCCAAGTCTTGGACCACACGCCGTATACACCATCTAAGGCCATTTGAAACACGGCCGGGGATTTTGTGCAGAATCCCGTCTCAAAAATGGAGGGAGGAGATGCTCCTACCCCACCCAGGGGCGGATCTAGGATTTTTCCGAGAGGGGGGTCCGCATGGACAAGTGCCAGGTGCATGCTGGGACTGGGCCATTGAACCCCATGTTTATGTCTGAAATTGAGGGGGTCCGGACCCCTGGACACCGCACCCCTAGATTCGCGCCTGAACCCACCCCCTGTCTTTTCTTTTTCGGTGAGGGTGCCGTCACGCCGAAGGCCGACTGTAGTAATATGCACAAATCACTGTGATGTCCGCAGACAAGCAAAAGTTCGTTGCTTAGGCTTTCCCACCTGGTTTATCCCTTCAAGGTTACGTGCTTGAAGAAAATCTGACGTGGGAACATGGCATTTGTAATACTCCGGCTTTGCCGAACCGAAGCGCGAGACGTCTATTCTCTTGTAATTTTGTTTTGTTATTTGCTGGTTTCTCCTACTTGTGAACAAAGACGGGATTCGAACCACTCAGGTGATGTGCCACGGTGCCGACAGATCGCCCAAAGACTGGTCGCCTGGTCTTCTTGGGAATAATAGGACATGTCCGCTCTTTATTTCTTCAAGGTGAACTCCTTTTAGAAATATTATTGGAAGAAGTTCGCCTTCCAAAGGGTTATCAAGTAGGGGCGCTGCGTGGAAAAAAAAAGGTCTTTAGGCGTCTAGGTTTAGGTCTAGGTCTAACGGTTTAGGTTCACGCCGCTGTACACATTTTAAGGGGGTATCCCGAAATGCCGCCGTTAAGAATCCACCGTTTAGAATCCTATATGCTCAAAATCCCAAAAGGCGGTTGAGTAGCGTTGCGCGCGTGCTGAACTATGGGTAGCCCCCCAATGTCGTGATGAACTGTCAAAAAACACCTAAACTAACCTAACCTCTGAGAACTAATATAACCTAGACAAAATCTAATAATTCCTGCTGCTCCGATGTGAACGCCGTGCTAAGCATAACGGTCGCCACAAACCTCGCTTTTATTCATGAGAATAATCTCTACTGATGTCAAAATCACGCAAAACTCTGAAGTTTGTGAGTAATATGCATAATTCAGCACTCATTCCGCCATTCTTCACATTAGAGCTTTAATTTAGAAAGGTGGGGTCTTGAACATCTGGGATTCTAAACAGTGGAATTCTTAAGGGTGGAATATCGTGGTGTCCCATTTTAAGACAAGGGCCTTGCTTTCCTCGATGTTACGTGTGGATTTCGTTTTGTAGTCGGCGAAGCGCGTAATTCTGCGATCCCCATGGCCAGCCGTAGCCATACCAGAAGGTGACTATACTGCCCCGGCTACACTCAACGAAAAAAAAACCCTGGAACAAGAACTTCAGGAGCGGTATCGCTAATCGGATCAGGGCTTTTGAAGACCATCTTGAGCACTTCGGAGGCAGTTCATGTGTACGACACCGACGAAATGTGTCCACTGTAACAACACGTTTCGACTGCAGGTTGCTGAGGCAGGGCCGTCAGGTGAACAAGATCCTCTGGCTTCAAGCCCTGACGGCACTGGCTTCAGTGACCCCACGGAAATTGTGCAGACTGTGAACAGGAGCATATCAGAGCAAGATATTGGTGTGAGCCCATTGAGGCACCCGAAGTAGACGACGTAGAAGAAACAGAAGCAGAAGAAACCAGCAAATAACAAAACAAAATTACAGGAGAACAGACGTCTCGAGCTTCGGTTCGGCGAAGTATTTACAAACGCCATGTTCCCACGTACGATTTCCTTCAAGAACGTAACCTGGAAGGAATTAACCGAGTGGGAAAGCCTATGCAACGAACTTTTGTTTGTCTGCCGACATCACCGTGATTTGTGCATATAACTATAGTCGGCCTTCGGCATGACGGCACCCTCACCGAAAGCAAAAAAAAAAAAAAAACAGAAAAAAAAAACAGAGGGAGACAGCGTGTGGGGTGGAAGTCCACTCTTTGTGCCTGTGTTTGACCCCTGCGAGCGCTGCCCAATAGGGGTGCGAAAAAAAATCGCGCGCCTTGTGGGATCAAAATATGCAACTATTTTATCGCATATCCTGAACCAGCCATGTCTCAGCTATGTTAGTACAAAATATTGAAAAATTTGAAGATGTCATTTTTGGGTAAAAACTGCCGCGAAAATGAAAAATTTTCCTTCGTCTTCCGCGTTCACTGCATTGTTACGGGATAATAGCTGAAGATAAAGCAACGTATTTAACGTCAAACGAAAGAGCAAAGAATGATATTTCCGCTTAGGCGAAGAACATCACAGTCGGAGATCCAGGGCCTGGGCCATGACCTTCCATACGTGCGGTAAAATGGGTCTTTGTTGTATATTTGGGATTTTTTTTCGTGTACTTTTTGTTGGCCATATAAATTTAATAGCACACGGTGAAACATGCACCATCCACTCTGCCAGGAAAAAAAAAAAGACGTTCAAATGGGACATCTCGTTCAAGAGATACAAGGTCACGAAGTTGGAAAAATTTAAACTGCGAAATCGCGCCGGTTGCTTCGAAGTGCCGTGGACGGAGAAGAAAATATCGCAGAAACCTCCGGGCAGGCACCTTTTGCATCTGTAGGTGGGATAACATATATTTTTTTTTTAGAGAAATAAAAAATGCGACCGGCGGGCATCATTCGATTATAAATGAAACTACCCAGGAGCATTGTTGTGCAACATCACCAACGCCGCTCCACTTGTTCAGTTCCTCTCTCATTTTCACCCTTTCCCTCTTATATAAGCCCTTGTCACCCATTTGCATGTTTGGTCCTGTTGAAGGCAGCGCTGACTGCAGGAACGTCAAACCCTAGCTGTAAATCTATTTCTAGTAACGCCTTAATTATTAATACAATAAAAGTAGCAAACTGTGTTTAATCCTTATACGGCTTCCCAAACCTCTTCATTACATGTAATCTATTTTTTTCGGCTCCATCTGTACCAAATTATCGATATATATATATATATATATATATATATATATATATATAATGAGGGGAAAAAGCCATTAAAGAAACAAGTAAATGACACTAGGCTTATTTGAAATTAAAAATTCCAGATTAAGATGGTTTCTATGGCTGCACGCAGAGAAACAGATAGTCATGGAACGATGCGACAGCACCAGAGGACACGTGTTTCGCCGTGTTTGCGGCTCGTCAGCTCTGGGTAGCTGCGCATCGTTAGGAATTGGCAAACCACGGTTCGCTCAGTGAGCGATATGCACGTGGTAGGGTGACTGAGCACTCCTCAATGCCACAGTGCAAGCCAGCGAATTATGATGGAGGGAAAAAAAGCCATTAAAGAAACAAGTAAATGACTCTAAATGTATTCGAAATTAAAAATTACAGATTAAAATGGCTTCTATGGCTGCACGCCGAGCAACATGACAGCATGACAGCATATGACATATGACAGCACCGGAGGACACGTCCAGCCATAGAACGATCTTAATCTGTAATATTTAATTTCAAATACGTCTAGTGTCATTTACTTGTTTCTTTCACGGCTTTTTTCTTTTCATTATAATTCACTGGTTTGCACTGTGGCATTCAGGAGTGCTCTGTCACCCTCCCAGGTGTATATCGCTCGCTGAGCGACCCCTGGTTTACCAATTCAGAAGGATGTGCAGCTACCCAGAACAGATGAGCCGCAAACACGGCGAAATACGTGTGCTCTGGTGCTGTCGCATCGTTCCGTGAGCATCTGTTTCTCTGCGTGCAGCCATAGAAGCCATCTTAATCTGTAATTTTTAATTTCAAAATGTCTAGCATCATTTTGTTCATGCTTTTTCCCCTTAATTATATATATATATATATATATATATATATACTCATGGAACGATGCGGCAGCACCAGAGGACACGTGTTTCGCCGTGTTTGCGGCTCGTCGGCCCTAGGTAGCTGCGCATCGTTCCGAATTGGCAAACCAGGGGTCACTCAGCGAGCGATATACACCTGGGAGGGTGACTGAGCACTCCTCAATGCCACAGTGCAAGCCAGTGAATTATAATGCAGGGGAAAAAGCCATTAAAGGAACAAATAAATGATGCTAGATGTGTTTGTAATTCAAACTTACAGATTAACATGGCTTCTATGGCTGCACGGAGAAAAACAGATACTCATGGAACGATGCGGCAGCACCAGAGGACACGTGTTTCGCCGTGTTTGCGGCTCGTCGGCCCTGGGTAGCTGCGCATCGTTCCGAATTGGCAAACCAGGGGTCACTCAGCGAGCGATATACACCTGGGAGGGTGACTGAGCACTCCTCAATGCCACAGTGCAAGCCAGTGAATTATAATGCAGGGGAAAAAGCCATTAAAGGAACAAATAAATGATGCTAGATGTGTTTGTAATTCAAACTTACAGATTAACATGGCTTCTATGGCTGCACGCAGAAAAACAGATACTCATGGAACGATGCGGCAGCACCAGAGGACACGTGTTTCGCCGTGTTTGCGGCTCGTCGGCCCTGGGTAGCTGCGCATCGTTCCGAATTGGCAAACCAGGGGTCACTCAGCGAGCGATATACACCTGGGAGGGTGAGTGAGCACTCCTCAATGCCCAGTGCAAGCCAGTGAATTATAATGCAGGGGAAAAAGCCATTTAAGGAACAAATAAATGATGCTAGATGTGTTTGTAATTCAAACTTACAGATTAACATGGCTTCTATGGTGCACGCAGAAAAACAGATACTCATGGAACGATGCGGCAGCACCAGAGGACACGTGTTTCGCCGTGTTTGCGGCTCGTCGGCCCTGGGTAGCTGCGCATCGTTCCGAATTGGCAAACCAGGGGTCACTCAGCGAGCGATATACACCTGGGAGGGTGACTGAGCACTCCTCAATGCCACAGTCCAAGCCAGTGAATTATAATGCAGGGGAAAAAGCCATTAAAGGAACAAATAAATGATGCTAGATGTGTTTGTAATTCAAACTTACAGATCAACATGGCTTCTATGGCTGCACGCAGAAAAACAGATACTCATGGAACGATGCGGCAGCACCAGAGGACACGTGTTTCGCCGTGTTTGCGGCTCGTCGGCCCTGGGTAGCTGCGCATCGTTCCGAATTGGCAAACCAGGGGTCACTCAGCGAGCGATATACACCTGGGAGGGTGACTGAGCACTCCTCAATGCCACAGTGCATGCCAGTGAATTACAATGCAGGGGAAAAAGCCATTAAAGGAACAAATAAATAAACAGGGCCGACGAGCCGCAAACACGGCGAAACACGTGTACTCTGGTGCTGCCGCATCGTTCCATGAGTATCTGTTTTTCTGCGTGCAGCCATAGAAGCCATGTTAATCTGTAAGTTTGAATTACAAACACATCTAGTATCATTTATTTGTTCCTTTAATGGCTTTTCCCCCTGCATTATAATTCACTGGCTTGCACTGTGGCATTGAGGAGTGCTCAGTCACCCTCCCAGGTGTATATCGCTCGCTGAGTGACCCCTGGTTTGCCAATTCGGAACGATGCGCAGCTACCCAGGGCCGACGAGCCGCAAACACGGCGAAACACGTGTCCTCTGGTGCTGCCGCATCGTTCCATGAGTATCTGTTTTTCTGCGTGCAGCCATAGAAGCCATGTTAATCTGTAAGTTTGAATTACAAACACATCTAGTATCATTTATTTGTTCCTTTAATGGCTTTTTCCCCTGCATTATAATTCACTGGCTTGCACTGTGGCATTGAGGAGTGCTCAGTCACCCTCCCAGGTGTATATCGCTCGCTGAGTGACCCCTGGTTTGCCAATTCGGAACGATGCGCAGCTACCCAGGGCTGACGGGCCGCAAACACGGCGAAACATGTGTCCTCTGGTGCTGCCGCATCGTTCCATGAGTATCTATATATCTATATATATATATCTAGAAAAGTTGGAGTTGGATCGGACGGCTACGTAATTATAGTTGAAATAAATGGGAGACAGAAGACGAAAGTAGGGGAAGTAACAAAATAGGGGTTTATTAAAACTTAAAAATCATGAAAGTTAGGGAGGATGTCTACGTTACGGCGGAAGCTCCGCCTTCTTCGGGACAAAAGAGCTAAATGTGGCCACGAGGCTTATAAGGGGCTTGAGAATGACGTGGTCGGTTGGGGGAAATTCCCGCCACCTGGCGGTTGTCAATTGGGGAAATTCCAGAGTGTTTCTGTGTCAGGTCCAGGAGTGGGGTCATCGTCCTTGTGGGTCAGTGGGGACCTTGATCTGGCTGAAACGAGAAAAGGCAACAGGGTCTTATCTAGGTTGTTAGACTTCTTATTGTTGACAGCATGCCAGGGTCCTCGTTAATGGCCGATCGGAATTTGTAAATTAGGTAAGATTCCCGTTGTTCCCGGGAGCGGTCGGAGGTAAAGTTCGACTGCAGAATAAAAACTGAGGCTTCGTTGATTGAATGTTCTGGTTGTTTGAAATGGCGTGAGACTGGGAGATTAGGTTTCTTGGTAACATCCGATCGGTGATTGTTGAATCTAATTCGGAAATATATATATATATATATTGTCCTTTTGTCCTGATGAAGACAGTACCACTGTCGAAACGTCGACCATTCTTTTTTAATCGAAGTGTTAAATTACCCTTTAAATCAATTAGTGTTTGTTAACGTTCCTGTAATCTGTAATCCACGTTTATTATTTCAGTTTTATTCAACTCGTAGCCGTCTGATATATTAACCTCTTTGTCCTATGTATATATACAGGGTGTCTCAGTCAAATCCCCGGGCTAAATAATTCGCGAACGGGTGCACCAATCGACGAACATTCTTTTTTACAAGTATCTGTCCGATACCACCTACAAGCTGCGAACCGCGTGAATGAGTGGGAGGCGCCCATTATTTCAATAAAAATTCAAATGAGTTGCTTGAAAAACATAACTTCTAAAGCAGGGCGCGGTCGGCATTAAAATGGGTACTGCGCCTTTTGGGACCTTCAGTGGACACCATTTACAGAAAAATCTGCTACCGAAGCGAGTCATTTGTTGCAGTAATTAATTGGTTTCGGTTTACATATTTTTGTCACGGTGAAGCGAAAAAGGACATTCTTCCACTCCCTTATCCACCAATGAATTACGTGTTGATGACCTTACTTCGCAACGGGGAGGGCTGGAGAAAAAATAACAGCGTCAAACAGGCTACGCCAGTCCCCGCCCCGCTTATCTGACTGATATGCGCCTTTTCTCTGTTATGATCGCACGGACGAAACACAGTTAATCACATAGTATCTTGGTATCACATGCTTTCCATTTTTTCTTCAGCACTGCCCATTGCGAAGTAAGCTTTAGAACAAGTAATTCATTGATGGATAAGGGAGTGGAAGAGCGTCCTTTTGCGCTTCACCGCGACCAGCCGCGACAAAAAGAAATGTAAACCGAAACCAATTAATTACCGCAACAAATGACCCGCTTCGGTGGCAGATTTTTCTCTAAAAGGTGCCCACTGAAGGTCCCAAAAGGGGTAGTACGCATTTTAATGCTGACGATGCCCTGCTTTAGAAGTTATGTTTTTCACAAAACTCATTTGAATTTATATTTGAATAATGAGCGCCTGCCACTCATTCACACGGTGCGCAGCCTCTATGTGGTATCGGATAGTATCTTGTAGAAAAGAATATTCTTCGATTGGTACGCCCTTTCGCAAATTATTTAGCTCGGGGATTTAACTGAGACACCCTGTATATATATGTTGGTTTGGCCAAGTTGTAAATCAACAAACCTTAAGACGGAAACGAATAGGAATAAGTTAATACTAAGATTTATTATTATACAAAATAGGAATAAAATTTAGCTATTACAAAATCGACGTTCCGCGGAAACTCCTCCTGCTTCACGAATGAATGGCAACCTGCGTATGTCCATTTTAAAGAGACGGGACTGTTCGTGACGTCAGATGCGCCTGAGGCGGATGCGGCGGTACTAAAGCATGGAAGCTTCCAGTAGGTGCGTCCCATGGTCTTTGATTTCAGTGTCTCTAAGGTTGGAGTAGGTCATCGTCGGTCGGGGAGTCTGGCTTTTGTGTTCGTCGGCGTTAGCCTTCTATGTCCTGGGGGATATTCCGCGAATGACCTTTTAGCGATTTCCTGCTTGTTCTTGGCGTTGTCTGGGTGGAGCGTATTCAAACCGTGGTGGACTGAAAAACTAAATATTTGTCCAAGTGGGCTGCTGGATTGTAAGAGCGAATCGCGGTCTTTTATTTTGTGTTCATATTACGAACTGTTCATAGGGTACTGGGGTCTTCGTTTATGAGATAATTCAACTTATATATGAGAAAAGATTCGTGTTGTTCCCTCGCTCTGTCTGACCGATATCCTGACTCAATGACGAGGATCGGTACGCCATCAATAGAGTGCCCCTGCTGCTGGAAGTGGCGTGAAACTGGTTTCTTCATTATATCAGATTTATGGTTCTTGAATCGGATTCTGAACGGGGTTTTTGTCTGTCCGATATATTGTGCAGTGCACGTGTTACATTGGATAGCGTATATGACTTTGGCCGAGTTGCAATCGAAGTTTCCCAGTACCTTTGCTTTGAATCGTGAGTTTGTGCACGGATCTGTTTCGCACGTTTTCATTGCCTTGCAGATTCGGCACCGTTTGCCACTACATAACTGACAACCACGAACTTCATCTGCCGGTTTGTTGACTTTAGGCCTTACTAATCTACCCTGTAGGTTGCGGTCGCGACGGTAAGTGACGCGAGGTGGTTCAGCGAATACTGTTTGCATGCATTCAGACTGCAAGAGTATGGAATGGTGGCGCTTCAGAATGACGTTAATGTTGGGCTGGTTTTCGTTGAAAGTTACAGTGAGATTTGTAACTGACGCACCCTGACGGGAGGCATCACGTGCCACGTGACCTCCTGACGCCATCCGCTCAAACGTTGCCTGCCTGCGTGCTGCTAATGAGGCCCAAGAAGGCCGAAACAGCTGTCCAGTACTGCCATGGCGACGCTTGACTTACAAACATATGCAATACGTGCAGCCAAAGAGCTCCTGCTAATTTTTCCCCTTTATACACTTGACTGGCTTTGCACTGGGCTTTCAGAGGTGTCTTGGGAGACCCTGACGGAAGGCATAAAGTGCCACATGACCTTCTGACGCCACCCGCTCAAACGTTGCCTGCCTGCGTACTGCTGATGAGGCCCAAGAAGGCTGAAACAGCTGTCCAGTAGTGGCATGGCGACGTTAGACTTACGAACATATGTTATACGTTCAGCCAAGGACCTCCTGCAATTTTTTTCCCTTTATACACTTGACTGGCTTTGCACTGGGCTTTCAGAGGTGTCTCAGGACAACCTGACGGGAGGCATCGCGTGCCATGTGACCTTCTGACGCCATCCGCTCAAACATTGCCTGCCGGCGTACTGCTGATGAGGCCCAAGAAGGCCGAAACAGCTGTCCAGTACTGGCATGGCGATGTTTGACTTACAAACATATGCTATACGTGCAGCCCAAAGAGCTCCTGATCATTTTTTTCCTTGATACACATGACTGGCTTTGCACTGGGCTTTCAGAGGTGTCTTAGGACACCCTAACGGGAGGCATCGCGTGCCACGTGAACTTCTGACGCCGTCAGCTCAAACGTTCCCTGCCTGCGTACTGCTGATGAGGCCCAAGATGACCGAAACAGCTGTCCAGTACTGGCATGGCGACGTTTCACTTACAAACACACACACACACACATATATATATATATATATATATATATATATAAGTTCAAAAAAAGACGCGGAAACAGATTTTAGCGAAGTTAAAAACACTAGTTTATTACATGGGGAGACGTTAAAAAGTAAAATGGGCAAGGGGTCGACGTTTCGACAGTGGCACTGTCTTCGTCAGGACAAAAGATGCGTAGCTGATTACACATTTCTTAAATAGGTTTGCTACATGACGTCATAATCGGTACGGGCACGCCACAGGCGTTTGTCAGTGAGTCAGATTCGGGAATATTCCAGAAGGTCAAGTCCGGGTGGTGATGTCATTCGCCGTAGGTCACTGTCCGCTTTGGGGAAAATTCCGGGAAGGGTGAGCGCTGCTTCAAACTTTGCTGAAAAAAAAAAAAAAGAAAGAAAGAAAAACAGAAGGGAAACGAAAAGGGAGGAAAGTGTAGCTCATCTAGGCGGCCAAATTTCTTACCGTTGAAAGTGCTCCCAGATCTTCGTTAATGGTTGATTGGAATTTGTAAATGAGATAAGATTCGCGTTGTTCCCTGCACCGATCTGAGCTAAAATTTGACTGGAGAATAAAAAGTGACACGTTATTTAGTGAATGACCTGGTTGTTTGAAATGGCGAGAGACCGGGAGGTTTGGCTTTTTGGTAACGTCAGATCGGTGGTTGTTGAACCTGATCCGAAATGATGTTTTAGTCTGACCTACGTATTGTGCTTGGCACATGCCGCACTGAATGACATAAATGACGTTAGAGGAATTACAGTCGAAGTCACCATTAATTTTGACGAAAAATTTGAATTAGTACTTTTAAGTACTTGGGTGCTTTGCATTAATTTGCATATTTGACACCTTCGACCATCGCACGGGTGACAGCCGTTTCCTGGATGCGCTGCTTTGCTAACTTTAGATCTAACTAGATTATCGTGCAGGTTGCGCGCGCGCCTGTAGGTTACCCGCGGTGGCTGAGGGAAAATTTGTCCCATGCGCTCTGATTGGAGAAGGATACTATGATGACGGTTTAGTATATTGTTAACGCTTGGAATATTGCTGCTAAATGTTAAGATGAGGTTTACGGAACCATTATCTAACACGCGTTTGTGGTTTTCGAACAGGGATTTGCGGTCTGCTTTGCGGGCTTTGTTTAGAGCGTCGTCAACTAAGCTAGGTGGAAATTGACGACCGATGAATGTTTCCCTAAGTTGAGCTAGATTTCTGTCCAAGTCATCGTCACTGGAACAGATGCGCCTGTATCGAAGTGCTTGGCTGTAAGGGATGGCAAGTTTAGTATGACGCGGGTGACAACTGTTAAATGCTAGATACTGTTGAGAGTCCGTAGGTTTACGGAACAGGTTTGTGGACAAGGCCCCGTTGGTTAACTTTACTTGGACATCGAGAAAGTTAACAGTTAAAGGGGAATAAGAATGGGTGAACTTGATGGCCGGATGTGCTTTGTTAAAGTCGCTGATAAATGTGATTAGGTCATCTTCTGAGTGTGGCCACACCATGAAGATGTCGTCGAGGAACCGCTTGTAAAGCGTGGGCTTCTTCAGGCGCTTAGACAGAAATTCTTCCTCTAGAGCTCCCATAAATATATTTGCATAGTTAGGTGCCATTTTTGTACCCATAGCCGTGCCCTGAACTTGCAAGTAGTGCTTACCGTCAAATTCGAAGTGGTTATTTTTCAGAATAAGATTGAGAAATGTGCATAGGACACAAGGATCGTATGAGGTATCAGAATATTTTGAAAATGCCCTTTCAGCTGCAGCAATGCCATCCTCGTGGGGGATGTTAGTATATAAAGAGGAAACGTCTAGCGTGACTAGCAAACTGGAAGAAGGAGGCTGACATTCGCTTAGAACTTGAAGAAAGTGATTTGTGTCCTTAATGTAGGATGGTAGTTTAGGAGGTATATCTTTAAGAAGGTGGTCAACAAAGCTTGAAATGTTCTCGGTAGCTGTACCGTTGCATGAAACTATTGGGCGCCCTGGATTTCCAGGTTTATGGATTTTAGGGAGCATATAAAACCTGCCCGCTGCGGGGTCTTTGGGGAGTAGATAATCGTATAGGGAGAAATCTATCTTTTTACTTGCTTTTAGATCCTTTAGACTGCGGATAATATAAGCCGTAATTTCCTCTGTAGGGTCAGCCTCGAGGAGTTTGTAGAACGACGCGCACGATAATTGCCGGATACCTTCGTTAATGTAATTTTCTTTGTCCATTACTACGATTGCACCACCTTTATCAGCTTTTTTAATGACTATGTCACTGCCGTCCCGAAGTTCAGAAAGGCTGAGCTGCTCAGCCGGCGTTAGATTTGGCTTCGGTTTGCTGTTGTATGATTTATTGTAAGCGTTAATGATATCTTTTTGAACTGCACGGATGTACATGTCCAGAGCCTTTTCACGGTTAGCCTCTGGCGTAAAGTTGGATAGCGGTTTAAATGGGTTGGAATCTGACTTAGGTTTGTCATGAAAGTATTCCTTCAGGCGTAGACGGCGGGCGAAATTATCTAAGTCCAGATAAAGTTGGTATTCATCTAGCTTGTTGTTACTGGGGCAGAATGAGAGGCCACGGCTGAGTAGTGATATTTCCGAATCGGTAAGTTCGTGGGACGATAAATTAACGACGTTATGGGACTTCTGAGGTACCATCTCTGCAGATGAGGCTGCTGGGGTGGGACCTGTTTTTCTAGCAAGCGGTTGACGATTTTGCGACGGCGTATTGGTTTTACCTGCATTACTTATATGATCACAGTCCTGAGCTGACACACTTGGTTCAAGCGAAGCTGGAGTATTAACGTTGTCCCTGACTAGCTTCCTCCGCTTGGCATTGCGAATTGCCTCTTCCCTTTCTTTTGCGTATTGTGCTAATTCTAACTGGTGGTTGTCTGTTAAAACAGATTTACAGTCGATAGTTTTCGCCTGCTGGGATGATTGGTCTATGGCGTCCTCACAATGGGATATAAGCACTTCGATTAACGCGGCCGAAGCATTGTTGAGGATCTCATTCCACTTATTCTGATGTGCAGATTTTAGGGGAAAGGTGGGTTTAAGGTTAATGGCGAGACCCTTGGGAATTTTGTCCTGATCTTTGTAGAGTTGTAAAGTGGTGCGATGGGAATTATAGCGTGCTGATTTATCGGCTAGCTTACGAAGTTTAAAGAAAGCTTGCGTACTTGGGGGAGGTTCACTTTCAGAAGGAGAAGAGGCACGCTTACCGGCGGTTAGTCAGTCCAGCGTCGATGGTCTTGTATTCTGCCGTCGTCGTTCCAGGGCGGCTGCCTCCTGAGGGGTAGGCCACACTGGATCCGGAACAGCAGTCACGTTGGGTCGGCGTGATGGTAGGACCCGTCGAAGTCGTGGAAGCAGGTCCAGCAGGTGTCGGCTGATCATCCGAACTCCCTCGAAGTTTGGATGGAGGCCGTCAGCTGCAAGGACCTGGGTTGGTCGTCGTCGGTGGAATCCGTGGTCCAGGTAGCAGAGGTCGGTTGAGTTCCGGCAAAGCTGGACCAGTCGGCGGTTTGAAGTCGAAGGCCCGCGGGTTGCACTGGAACTCCCTACGCCTGTCAATGAAATGGCGGCGCCTGTTATGAGAGCGAGGGAGCACTAACGTACAAACCGTCATTTCAATCCCACCACGGGCCCGGATCTTGTTGAGGAGTCGCTGGTAGTGGGAGACTGCCTGCTGGGAGTCCAAAAGTGGCATATCGTTGGTTCCACAGTGTAGAACCACGACACGCACACTTGGTGGCAGCAAGTCTACTTCCTCCAGGAAATCCATGATCTTTCCTCCGCTGCGGGATACAAACATCGTTGGCATCAGTCGAGACCTGGGATTTAAAAAAAAATAAATAAATAAAAAAAAAAGCTGATAAAGGTGGTGCAATCGTAGTAATGGACAAAGAAAATTACATTAACGAAGGTATCCGGCAATTATCGTGCGCGTCGTTCTACAAACTCCTCGAGGCTGACCCTACAGAGGAAATTACCGCTTATATTATCCGCAGTCTAAAGGATCTAAAAGCAAGTAAAAAGATAGATTTCTCCCTATACGATTATCTACTCCCCAAAGACCCCGCAGCGGGCAGGTTTTATATGCTCCCTAAAATCCATAAACCTGGAAATCCAGGGCGCCCAATAGTTTCATGCAACGGTACAGCTACCGAGAACATTTCAAGCTTTGTTGACCACCTTCTTAAAGATATACCTCCTAAACTACCATCCTACATTAAGGACACAAATCACTTTCTTCAAGTTCTAAGCGAATGTCAGCCTCCTTCTTCCAGTTTGCTAGTGACGCTAGACGTTTCCTCTTTATATACTAACATCCCCCACGAGGATGGCATTGCTGCAGCTGAAAGGGCATTTTCAAAATATTCTGATACCTCATACGATCCTTGTGTCCTATGCACATTTCTCAATCTTATTCTGAAAAATAACCACTTCGAATTTGACGGTAAGCACTACTTGCAAGTTCAGGGCACGGCTATGGGTACAAAAATGGCACCTAACTATGCAAATATATTTATGGGAGCTCTAGAGGAAGAATTTCTGTCTAAGCGCCTGAAGAAGCCCACGCTTTACAAGCGGTTCCTCGACGACATCTTCATGGTGTGGCCACACTCAGAAGATGACCTAATCACATTTATCAGCGACTTTAACAAAGCACATCCGGCCATCAAGTTCACCCATTCTTATTCCCCTTTAACTGTTAACTTTCTCGATGTCCAAGTAAAGTTAACCAACGGGGCCTTGTCCACAAACCTGTTCCGTAAACCTACGGACTCTCAACAGTATCTAGCATTTAACGGTTGTCACCCGCGTCATACTAAACTTGCCATCCCTTACAGCCAAGCACTTCGATACAGGCGCATCTGTTCCAGTGACGATGACTTGGACAGAAATCTAGCTCAACTTAGGGAAACATTCATCGGTCGTCAATTTCCACCTAGCTTAGTTGACGACGCTCTAAACAAAGCCCGCAAAGCAGACCGCAAATCCCTGTTCGAAAACCACAAACGCGTGTTAGATAATGGTTCCGTAAACCTCATCTTAACATTTAGCAGCAATATTCCAAGCGTTAACAATATACTAAACCGTCATCATAGTATCCTTCTCCAATCAGAGCGCATGGGACAAATTTTCCCTCAGCCACCGCGGGTAACCTACAGGCGCGCGCGCAACCTGCACGATAATCTAGTTAGATCTAAAGTTAGCAAAGCAGCGCATCCAGGAAACGGCTGTCACCCGTGCGATGGTCGAAGGTGTCAAATATGCAAATTAATGCAAAGCACCCAAGTACTTAAAAGTACTAATTCAAATTTTTTCGTCAAAATTAATGGTGACTTCGACTGTAATTCCTCTAACGTCATGTATGTCATTCAGTGCGGCATGTGCCAAGCACAATACGTAGGTCAGACTAAAACATCATTTCGGATCAGGTTCAACAACCACCGATCTGACGTTACCAAAAAGCCAAACCTCCCGGTCTCTCGCCATTTCAAACAACCAGGTCATTCACTAAATAACGTGTCACTTTTTATTCTCCAGTCAAATTTTAGCTCAGATCGGTGCAGGGAACAACGCGAATCTTATCTCATTTACAAATTCCAATCAACCATTAACGAAGATCTGGGAGCACTTTCAACGGTAAGAAATTTGGCCGCCTAGATGAGCTACACTTTCCTCCCTTTTCGTTTCCCTTCTGTTTTTCTTTCTTTCTTTTTTTTTTTTCAGCAAAGTTTGAAGCAGCGCTCACCCTTCCCGGAATTTTCCCCAAAGCGGACAGTGACCTACGGCGAATGACATCACCACCCGGACTTGACCTTCTGGAATATTCCCGAATCTGACTCACTGACAAACGCCTGTGGCGTGCCCGTACCGATTATGACGTCATGTAGCAAACCTATTTAAGAAATGTGTAATCAGCTACGCATCTTTTGTCCTGACGAAGACAGTGCCACTGTCGAAACGTCGACCCCTTGCCCATTTTACTTTTTAACGTCTCCCCATGTAATAAACTAGTGTTTTTAACTTCCCTAAAATCTGTTTCCGCGTCTTTTTTTGAACTTCTGTAAAACTTCGTGGCCGTTTGATAATCCTTTTACCTCACCCTATATATATATATATATATATATATACTCATGGAACGATGCGACAGCAACAGAGGACACGTGTTTCGCCGTGTTTGCGGCTCGTCAGCTCTGGGTAGCTGCGCATCGTTCGCAAATTGGCAAACCAGGGGTCGCTCAACGAGCGATATACACCTGTGAGGGTGACTGAGCACTCCTCAATGCCACAGTGCAAGCCAGTGAATTATAATGAAAAGAAAAAAGGCATTAAATAAACAAGTAAATGACAGTAGACGTGTCTGAAATTCAAAATCAGAGAATAAATGGCTTCTATGGCTGCACAGAGAGAAACATATACTCATGGAAAGATGCGACAGCACCAGAGGACTCGTGTTTCGCCGTGTTTGCGGCTCGTCAGCTCTGGGTAGCTGCGCATCGTTAGGAATTGGCAAACCAGGGGTCACTCAACGGGAGATATACATCTGGGAGGGTGACTGAGCACTCCTAAATACCACAGTGCAAGCCAGTGTATTATAATGCAGAAAAAAAAGCCATTAAAGAAACAAGTAAATGACACTAGACGTGTTGGAAATTCAAAATTACAGATTAAATGGCTTCTATGGCTGCACGTAGAGAAACACATACTCATGGAACGATGCGACAGCACCAGAGGACACGTGTTTCGCCGTGTTTGCGGCTCGTTAGCTCTGGGTAGCTGCGCATCGTTAGGAATTGGCAAACCAGGGTTACTCAACGAGAGATATACACCTGGGAGGGTGACTGAGCACTCCTCAATGCCACAGTGCAAGCCAGTGTATTATAACGCAGAAAAAAAGCCATTAAAGAAACAAGTAAATGACACTAGACGTGTTTCAAATTCAAAATTACAGATTAAATGGCTTCTATGGCTGCACGCAGAGAAAGATATCCTCATGGAACGATGCGACAGCACCAGAGGACACGTGTTTCGCCGTGTTTGCGGGTCGTCAGCTCTGGGTAGCTGCGCATCGTTCGGAATTGGAATATATATATATATATATATATATAATTAACTTCAATCAACTGCGATATAGCATAAACTGGAGGACTCTCCTTACGAGCGCACCAGCAAACTCCTAAGGCAATGTACCAATTTAATAATTAACTTTTTAAATAACAAATCTATGTGGTTGTCCCAATTGGAACATCTGGTCCCTTCGGCCCCCTGATACAGCAGCCGTATTCAGAACGAAAATTCGTTCGATGGATCGTTCACAAAAATGCGTCAAGTAACACCATTTTATCTCTATTTTGTTCATTGCGCATCTTGGGAGACACGTCTTTTCTTCAACCCCAATGTGACAGAGGTGGTGGTGGTGGCGATGGTGAAAGGGCTTGCCGTTGTCGGCCTCACGTATGTGAGCAACGTCACGACTGACGCCCTGGGGGAATGTGCGTCCTAAGCCGACTTCTAAGGGAACTGTGCCGACATATGTCTGAGACCAATGTGAGAGTGAAATAGAGTACACTCAATCCGAACCAATCGGAACAACGCTTTCATCGTCATATGCCACCGAGTGCCATCGCCATCAATTCAGGATCTGCTTTGAACATGGAGGAAGGAAAGAGAGGAGTATCCCTATTGGCTCTACCAAGTGAACTGAGATTGGGGGCCACTCCACCGACATCACCGCCCGCTTTCCCCGGTTTCGGTTAGATACATCTCTATGGGAGCCCCCAACGCATAGTTTCGGAATACTTTGACAGGTGTCGTCAGTGGTCCCCAGTGGTCCCCACAGTGGTCCCCAAAGTGACGCGTGCAAAGCGATCTCATTGGGTTATTCAGATAACGTGACCCTTGCGGGGCTCCAAAGAAGCTGCAGCTCACCTCCTATCCTCACCTCTATTTCCCCTCGCTTCTCACCTCTGTCGCAGAGCTGTCGGGGCCAGTGGCGTCACTAGGGGGGTGCGGTCCGCACAGGGTGAAGCGAAGGACGGGGTGACGCGCCGTACGAACCAGAGAAAGGTTAACAGAAACGGAAACGGTATTATAGCGGAAATGTAGCAGGTAACGCTAACAGAAACGGAAACGGATTTCGCACAGTTGGAATACCTGAAACAGAAACGGAAACGACAATAATTTGCGGTAATAATTCAGCTACCGCATGACCCGAATTATTTCAATTCTTCACCATATTCTCTGTCTGTTGGACCTGGCTGGCGTCTATGATCGAAGACGCACACTTGTAGGTTAGAGGGTTCTTCCTGCCTGTCAACTCCTCCGAGCGTATAAAAATATGAACGTCTGTCTTTGCATTTGTGTAGTGATGTGCTCTGTTATGAATTTTGTCCTTTGAAACCGTGCACCAGCCCTATTACGACACAGGTAAGCGGCCTGTATAGGACGGTTGATTCTCGATTGAGTCCCAAATCTGAACTAAGAGGTGTAGTGGTGACTCGATATTTATCTATAGCTGGGATTTTCTTACGCCCCCCAGAGGGTGTACACTCCCTGAAATTTCTCAGGTGACCCAACCCAGCTCGGCCACCTAACACGTTCTGGTAGAGAGTGCGGAGCAGCGAACTAAATCCTGTACTGTCAGTCGGATTTAGTCGGTCGTGTGATTATACATCTTAATGTTCAAATGCCGTTCATAATGAATTTGAATGAATTAATAAAACGGGAAAGCTGCGCAGAGATGTCACCATTGTGCCACGATTCTTTCTGTGTCTAAAAAAAATACTTAGCGACGTACCCTTCACCAAGAGAAAAGCCCTCCCCCCCCTGAAAGCTCGGCCGCCCCCCAGAAGTGAATTTCTGGGGAAATCACTGATCTATAGTTATCTGAACTGCCTTCATGATCTGCCATTACCTGACAATTAAATGAAAAAGCGTTACTGAAAAGTGACTTTTGTGATTTCGCATATGCATTTATAGATTTGCACCAAATTATGTAATTTCACGTTATCTTCTTAGGGTGTTGACATTGTTGATGCATGTAAACTGAATGTCTATAGAATATCTGTTATCATACATTTTATGATGTATTAGTGTGGACCAGAAATCAATGATGCAGAGGGGCGTTTTCATTCTTTCGGCTACCATCGATCATCGGCTACCATCACTTCGATCCTTTCTAGCCGTTTAAACGAGTTTTCATCGACAGTGTCTTCGTTTGCAGCAATCCTTGCGGTGAACTACCTCATCCCATCATCATTCATGTAGTTGTTGTTGTAGCCTCACCTCAATTTATTGCTCATCGTCACGTGGTAAATTTTGTAGCATATTTCTTTTTTTTTTCTGCTCCCTCGTGCGACTGTTTATCCTGCATCAGTCGCTTCGACGTGATCTGATGTACGTTTTCAGAGAATTCCCTACATACACGGAACAATGTGGAAAAGTCACGAAGCTTTCTACTGTGAGGCCTTCATCATATTATTCACTGAAGAACGATCACCGACCATGCCGCATTAGGAACATCTCCCTTTCAGTTATTCTTCAATTACTGCCCCCGGCGATACATCGACAACGAACTGAATATCGACAGTGATGCTTTCGGCATAGACATCAGCACGCACGTAACTGCGCCCACGCTAATCTTACGAAGTATTTGGATGGTATGAAGACAAGATTCAATTCCAAACACCGAAAGCCATCCTTCCAAATCGGAGATCAAGTGCTCTTCTCCAACAGAATCAGATATGGTAAATTAGGAGCTCTTTTTGACGGACCTTATATCATCAAGAACATTGCACATAACGCTTACGACATAGAACGACCGCTACCGAATGGGGCTACCGAAAGGAAGAGAGCGACGGCTATGCAGATCAAACTCTGGCTTGATCAAATCTCTCATTTGAAACATGACTTCGACCTCACTGAGCTGTTCCCAGACCACGTGAGCTCCATCGTCGTCGTCATCCTCGTTAACACGGCCCCGGTCTAAGAAATTGCGTCCTCGCAATTACCGAAATTCTCGTCGGTCGCATCATCCAGTAGCCATCTGGGCGGTCGGCGCGCTAGTTTGGGATTCTGACGGCAAACGTCTCGCAATGGAGTTGCGCAGGGTGTGTCACTTACTAAACTTGGTTGCTACAGTGAATGCTGACTCTGGTCATCCTCTTGGAACAGCTCAGTGAGGTCGAAGTCATGTTCCAAATCAGAGGGTTCAAGCCAGGGTTTTATCTGCATAGCCGTCGCTATCTCCCTTTCGGTAGCCCCATTCGGTAGCGGTCGTTCTATGTCATAAGCGTTATGTGCAACGTTCTTGATGATATAAGGTCCTGCTGATGTAGTCTCGATACCGTGCGTGATGGAGTCACTATTCTTCTGTTAATGATGATGATTGTTTGTGGTGATTGTTTGTTTCTTGCCAACATACGGCGTGTTTATTCTTGTTCGTTACAGAATTTTTATTCAAAAAACTAATAGAGGAAAATAAATGTCGTTTTTTTGCAGTAGAGTTATATGGCCAGGCGTACATTCGTTCGAAGAAAACAGAAGAAAGTGAAGGAATAAAGTCATGCAACTACATGATCACTAATTACCTAAAATTCATTACCCTTTTAATGAGAGGATTTCGCGCTAAGGCGAAATAATAGAATGGGAGGTATTCGTCGTCGAAAGCAATTTCATGTTTAAAAAAAAGCACACTTAAGTGCTTTGCAATGAACCTGTTTCACGACGTTTGAAGGCACTCTGAACCGTATTCTGCAGCGCCATTTGTGGTCGTGTAGCCGGAGGATTTTCCCTACACTGGCATGTATCACCTAGACTGCGGCTCTGAAAAATCGTGGCGCAAGGATTTCTGCAAAAGAGATTACACACTAGACAGAGACACTACCGTCTAGTAACGGCGTTCTACACTAGAGGGGGACAGTTGGCGCAGCGGTCGCCGTACGAAACTTTAGTGCAACAGGCCCATATCCATCGCTGAATTCTCTTTGCAAGCGAGCCGAGAACAAAGCACTTTTCTAGCGCAAAAAGAGCGAGTGCATTCCACGTGAGGGGCGCCACGTGATTTGGAGCTATGGAGCTGATTGGTGTTGGAGCTAATCTATTGGCCAGATAGATCGCCTTTCGACCCTAGATAAGGCGAAGCTTGCATCATTTCTGCAACCGCAAAAGGCGTATTTCTTGTTTCGGCTCATTTGTGTAGCGAAATTCAGGGATGAATATTTCAAAACATTTGCGCTATTAGTCTTTTTCTTTCTTTTTTGACGCGGAATGTATATCAAACAGGAATATACTTCTTTTTCGGATCTCGCTTTTATGCGAAATTCCATAATTAAAGAGCTAATTAATCAACGTGAGATAATTAGTGATGTCGTGATTACATACTTTCTTCCAGGCAATGTTCATGCGGCCATATACCTAAGCGAACGCAATGCATCCTGGACAGGTCCTGGTCGCAAGTCATAGCAAACCCCAAGACACACATAACCCTAAGAATGGCGGTGCCGCGATCGGCGGCCAAATCATTTTGTAAACAATGCGGATGTTGCTTCTGCGTGACGTCTTGGATGTCTTTCGGCCACGGTAACTATTTTTATTCGGTAATCTCGTAGTAAAACGCGCAGTTTCGCACATATGGCCTAGTACCCTTGACGACTTCCAAAGATGCAATGACCACCGCGCGTTAAGACTCACTGAGCCGATGCAATGTACTTAAACTAAGGAGAAATGGGCTGCCATGTTACGGAAGGAGCACAGTTTACGCTGGCAAAATACGTTCACCTTCTCGCGTTATGACGACGGAAATGTGTCGGTAAGCGGCATAACGACATGTAATCAGTCACCAGGCCTCAAACGACGTTTCTATGACGTAAGACAAGGACAAGATGGCAGTTTTGCCCAAAGAACCCGCTTGAGCGTAGTTCAAGCAATGTCCGATTCGTGTCACCCATTAATAGGCACGTGCAAAGTGATGTTGACAACACTTTGATTGGCCCTCAAATGAGAATTCGAAACCGAAACCGCTGGTCTTTCCGAGGTATCGTGATGCCATATGACTTCGCTCGGTGCTCGAGAGTTTAAGCTTTCAGTTAACTGCCCGTTGTAATGAACCTTCAAGGTTCCCGTATGTTGTTATTAAAGGAGCATGGAAGTGACCTTTAACATGACTCGAAATCCTGCTTCATTTGTGAAGTTGTCCACAAGGAGTCACCATGCAAAATATTTGCGATCTGCGGCGTAATGTCACTGCGCAATACACTTTACAAAATACAGTCCGAGAACGGCAGTCGAGGGAGAGAGACACGAGCCCCGCGTGACGTAGAAGCTGCTCGGCGCCTTTTTTCTTTGTTTTTTCATCTCTGCTCGCACGCCTCTTATACATGTGTCAGCTGTGCCGACGTCACTGGTCACGTGCCGTAGCCCGTGATTCGTCACGCCGTTTCAGCTACGCTTCGGCGCTCTTCGGATGCGGAGAACGTCCTTTAAAGCTGGGCGGAACGGAGCCTTGCGCGTGCTCTCTGGGTTACCTGCGCTCATCGTACTTTCGCAGCAGCTCATTTTATTTGTTGTAGAAGACGTTGCAGCGAAAAACTAAAAATATTTTTGGGGTCTTCCATGCTCCTTTAACCTTTCAGGCTCCTGTATGTTGTAAATAACCTTTCAGTTTCTGGTCTCTTGTAATTAACCTTTCAGTTTCCAACCTGTTGTAATTAACATTTCACTTTCCCGTCTCGTGTAATTAACCTTTTTCTGTGTAGCTGCATTGGCTGTTAAGTTACTTTGGAAAAGTATCTGAGCTACATACACTGATAACATACCTCAAAGGTATCTGAATTACATCTTGAGAGAGCTGAGAAATCCGCGGCTCGCTGGTGGGATTCCGTAGCAAGCCCAGGCTTGAGAGAAAACACGCAAGGCGACGAGACTTCGTGTCGTGTCGTGTCGTTCTGCTTTCTTCTTCCCCTCAACCTCGAGGTTTTGCTATGCTATGGGCCTGAATTAGAAGCTGCAAATATCCAGTGAGAGAAAACATACCTCCGGCAATAGGAATTCTTGGGCTTTTGGAAACAAAATTTATAGGCTATGTCGAGCCAATTTCTCAGAATTCAAACAGAAAATCCTGTACAGTTTTCACGATCAGCGCTGTTAAAGCTCGAAAGGAAAAATCAGTTCACGTTCCTATTCTGTTTGGTTTATCGTTCACTCATTTAATTAACTCAACAACATGTTCACAGAAATTCAAAACTCATGATGAAAGATGAAAGTCACTGAAAAGGTTAGCCAGCTGTAGGAGTCGGATTATCTTCTGGATTATCAGTCCTGGGATCTACCAAGCAAGCTTTCAAACTGCTCTATACAGTGTTCTGTGCGGAAGCGGAATTGTTTGACATGGCATTGCGTCGGATGGCACTTGGACTGTGGTGTGTCTGCCGCCTACGATTTTGGCGCGTCGTCTACGTATGATTCTATCGGATATGCCTGGCAAGTAATGGCCGGAACTACCGTATATAATACATCCTTACACCCATTCTCGCAGCTCTACCAGACTTGTACGTATTTGGAGTATTGTATTTAAAATATTGTATTTTAAATAAATTTTGCGGTATTTTGGTATTCTACTCAATACTTCTTGTTTTGTGTATTCGTACTCTATTTAAGATACATCTTATGGTATTTTTAGTTTAATTACATATTTTGGATCTCCCTCTCAAACATTGAATCTTGAGCATTGAATAAAAGCAGTGTGTGTTACAGTTATCGAGCAAGATTGCTTCGAAGAACAAAAGAAAAAGTCTGTATTTAATCAGTGACAAATATAATAGTACCAGGTCACAACAGATTCAGTCCCGTTCTATTTTGTTGGGCAGGTCACAAACATAGGACTGCCCTGTTGGAAACGACATAAATAGACAAATGTCTCTGACACAATGCGGTTCAATGACATTCACGTCTGAACGCTCAGACAAAAAACAGTCCTTAATGTGTGGTGAAAATTTGCGTGAAGGCACACACACGACTACCTTCCTGCAAATCAACAAGCACTTTTGGGCTCGTTGCACACGGAGCTCCAAAATCTTTTCAATCCTCTGGTACTGTCCGTAACAGTCCACGAACACAGTGGAGTCACTTTTAGTTGGTCTACTGTAGGCCGCGCTGTTAAACACCTGGTGACAGTAAATTAACCTGTCATGTTCCACAACACCCCCCACTTGGCTACCCAAGAACTGTTCTAATGCTTGTACCTCTGTCGAACTTAGCCTTCCTGCACGGCCATGACCCATCATGCATACATCACCAGCGTATGAGGCAGTCTGTATATGAGCAAATCCAAGAAGACGTTGACATGCAACCTTCTCTTCGTTAGCAACACGGCCCAGAGCAAGAGCAGTTTGCAGTTCTTGATGCATCACAACCCTTTCTGTGGTTTGTTGTGGCGCACCTCTCGCAGCTGTAACCAAGTTGACCAGCATGCCATTTCCTCCCTCAAAGACGAATGCTGAGTGGGCCCACAGGGGCCCAAGATATGCCACTGATGCAGCAAGGTGTAGGAGAGCATGAACGTTGAAGGTCATAAATGCCTCTCCGTATAGCGGGATGCAACGGCCACAAATTCTCTCAGGAGCTCATCTGGCAGAAAAAAGAAAAACAAATTAGGAATGCTTTTTAGCACCACTTGTATTGAACCTTGTACATGATATTTTCGAAGTGATCACAGTCTGGTAGTCACTTTCGACGACATGCATGGCAAGGCTCTATCTATCACTTACTGAGTGGCGTAATTAACTTTCAACCTTGTCCAAATAGGCAGATCAAGAGAACGAAGTGAAAGTTTGATGTCGATAGTTGAGAGTGAACGGGAGCAACTATTCGGTGCTTCCGTGTGGTTTGCCCGGCAGTGTTTGATGATATGATGTCAGCTTTAACCCTAACATTTTTCTTCTGTACAGTAGCACCTGTGGGCCACCTTGTACCTTAGGAGAGCATAGTTGCAAAATGACAAACGTGCTGCCAGATTTATGCGTAGTGAGACTACAAAACTGAACTTGGTTTGACACCATCTGCATCAATTTTTGTTCTCTCTCTCTTTTCTTTTTTGTAGGTATTCTAAAACTCCAAAATATTAAGATTTTCCAGAATTTCTCCACTATGATCGTAGTTTTAGGCTGCGTACCAGAATGTTTAAATAATATTTCCAGTTTATCATTATTTGCTTGCAGTCCAATCGGGCACATGCAGCCAAAAGTATAGGTGCCTTTTAGTGTGCATACAAATCCATATAGCTGATAGCCAGTCGTCAATGCTGCGCTTTGTGAGCCTGACCTGCTCAGCTACATGTGGACGTTTGGATTGCAAAAGCCACTGAACCCACCGCATAGCAGTTCAAACAGCTATTTTGGTTCGCTAAACCTAAACTCAAACCAAACCAATACACCTGAACCTTAACCGAACCCCAAAAGATAACAGTTCTATATCCCTGATGGTATGCCTCCCCTGTGCACCAGTGCTACACTGGTTTGATATGCTGTGTTTCAAACTAGTATATACCTGCATGCGTTATGTCAAGGTCTGATATATTTTCTCTCAGGAGGATGTGAACGGCTTCAGAGAGTTTCGCCATGTGCCTCCAATACTCTCTTGGCAGGATATCCACTGTGCATGGCATACTATAGAATAGCAGCCAACTTCTCAGCTCTGATGCTTTCCAGTGGGCATGGTCACTGATGCTCCGTGGGAGTCTTGTGATGCAGTGCGGCGGTTTTATAGAGAGGAGGCGGCTATTGATCGCTGACAGATGAGCTCGAGAACCTCGAATAATGTTGAAGCATTGAATCACTGGTGACTGATCACCTGAAGCATGCGTGCAAGCCAGACAAAACCTTCAGGAGGACCACACAAATTTTGACAAGCGTGTTTTTTTTTTAGAAATTTGAAGGGGCACTGAAATGCAAAAACAATTTGCTCTCAAATGAAAGTGCGTGTTTCAATTAGTGTGATGCAAGCAAAATTACTTCACAGAACGCTACCGTTAAGAAGAACACCACTATGAAAACAGAGTCGTCTTTGGCGGCAACGAATGAGATCCGCCGGAGGAAAAGATTGGCGGCATCCAACGAGACAGCAGGAGAAGCATGCACATACCTATCGTTGCCTCGTGGATTTGAAACGCATCCGATTGTAGTGTTCTATATATGAGCGACATGATGCACACTGCTGCATTTTTCAATACCGATTCCCTGAATTGTAGCCCACAACAGTTCTCGTGGATGTTCCACTGACAACCTTTATCTTCACGTCCTCTGGACGGCGACGCCAGCCCGCTTCGCAACACGCAATTTGTTTTTCACCGGGACTGCTCTATGACATGGCACGCGCAGCATGGACTAAAAATGCCGATGCACGAGCTGAAACGACGTTCACGGCTTAGCGCAGAAGCAAGGAATAGTCAGGTATAATTTTGATTGTAGCTCCGTAATGCAATCAAGTTTTGAATAACGATAACAAGTACGAAATTAACATAGCGTGTAATGTAATTTGAAGTGAACTTGTTTTTGTATTTTAGTGCCCCTGTAATGACTCGTTCTCACTCCGCACTCAAGTACATTGCTAGAGAAAAATGACCTGCATATTGTATATTGGAAGGCATTTCCTCTATACCAAATGAAATGTGAAAGATATTTGAATACCTATGTACTGACGTTCCGAAGAGTGTGATGAGCTGAAAAGGTACTCGTTGACTTGCCCAGTAACACCAAGTAGTACCGAATGCATGTATTCGACGCTACATCCACGCACAAGGTCGAACCCTGAGAATGTAATGCGCTGTGTCAAGAAGTGCAAGTGCATGAAACTGAGTGAACATTTCATGCGAGAACAGTAGTCAATACAAAATGAAAGTGCAAGGTAGCAAGTCCGTAATGGTGACAGGATTCTATCATTTCAACTTTGGATTATTGCAGAGTAAAAAAGGAATACCTGAGACGGAAACCTTACCTGGCAGATTCATCATTGGCGTTGGGCCTTTTACACCGTTAATGTCGGTGTCCAGCTCAAGTGCAAGATGGCAATCACGAACCACCAATGCAGACGTCCTTTCTTCTACTGGAGAGCTGCTGATGTATCGTGCACAATCTGAAACAGTGCACGGGCAAATTACTGTCTGCCAAGAGCCCAAATATTCTCGCAATGTTCTTATCCACGAACAAAACTACTCTTTATGATAAAGGTATCCCCCTAGGCCCGCCGCAGAGTACATCTTAAGCAGAAAGTAGAGGAGCAATATGGCTCCCTGTACTGTTCGATGATGTATGTAATAATAACATACTTACTGTCAATGTATTCACATGTTATGAAGCACCACGTGCAGGAACTGTATCCATTGTGCTGCTTCATGTTGAGGACAGCTGGCCTTGCTGGTGCGTCAACTGCACAACACAGTACAAATATTCGCGATGAGTAGCAGTGCCCGTCTGCTTCCCAGAGAAGTGGGCCGATGCTGTTGACCTCCTCGACAAACTTTGTTAGGAAGACCGACATATCTGGATGATGTTTCCCAAACCAGAAGGCAGCAAGGATGCAGTTCCTGAAGCGCGAGCGTGGCGGCAATTCGTTCAACACAAACTGAATAGGCCACACTGACGTGTTAGATGACTCGAAAAGTGGGCTTCCGTCAGTGTTCCCCGTCAAAGTCAAGTCACCGCGACAGAACCCCACTGTATTTTTCAATGTGTCATATCCTGCAGCAGATGTTATGCCACTTATTACGCCTGCAGCTGGGTTAGTTTCAGCAATGCTTCTATGCAGCTCTTGTTTGGTCTTCTCCACAACATACTTCAGCTGTTTCTGCATGCTAAACATGACAAGACGTTGACTGCTGCCCTTTGGGTTCGCACGCTCTCCACATATTTGGCAGTGTGCACCAGCCTGATTGTTGTCATCAAAAAGAGAATCGCATGCTCCACATAGATGATAAGACCTGGCCTGTTCCTTCGTTTTGTTTGTTCATAGCTTTCTGAACATGTATTTACTTCGTGGTAGAATATTACTTTCTGGCTGAAAGAGCATGTTGATGAAGGAAATAAGATCGCCCAGCGCCTTCCACGTCAATCCATTGCTGACCACAATTGACATCAGCATCGCAACAGCTCCTGCCTTTGTGGTTGATGAATGTGGCAGCCTCTCTGCGCCGAATTCATCAATACACGTAGCTAGAACTTCTTCCTCTGACACATTCCTAGGAAAGTCTCTGAAAGGATCTGTTTCTTCGTCTTCCTCACCGGAACTGTAATCATCCGTCTCCAGAATTCGTTCGTCTTCTTCGGCATGATCGGATATGCTGCGGTGACAGCTTCGCTCCCTTCACAGGCTGCATGCCCCACCGTCCCGACAACACTGTTTGTAGCATCACCATCCGACTGATCGTCTCCCGGTGACCGCCCTTCGTGGGTGTTTCGTTCCTCGCGGACACGCCTGTAGCGTAACGTTGACGCAGGAACGACAAAAGGGGAATTTGCATTCAGGTAAGTCTTGCAGCGTTTCGGCGTTCCACTTGCGCATTCATCATTCGCAGTAGCCATCGTTTCCGAATATCATAACGAGTGGCACAGCACAATACTTTAGCAGATTCCTCGCACAACCCAACAGGTGGAGCAAAGATATGCAATTCAATGCGATTGAATGAGATGACAACCATACACAACGAAAAAGCTAGGTAGCGCGGTCATTAAAAACTGTTGCCGGATGTAAATTCAAGCGCCACCGCGGCCGCCGCTAATGGAGCATATAACGCAATGCTGATTTCGTGTACTGCAGCTGGTCACTGTATGTGTAAAAGAAAGGCACATAACAAGGAAACAAAGAAAACTAACAATAACGATATTAATGTATGTCATCACACAACTTAGCCGTTTCGAATCCGTAACTGTAGTGTACAGTAACATGCACCTAATCCCTTTTGACGCAGGGCAGATCCCAAAAATAGGTTCACAGGTGCGAAAAACTAAATAAAAATAAAACCAAATAAATACTGTGACAAACTCTGACAAGTCCAACGCTTGGCGTCGCCCTTGTGCTCCCTCACAAGCTATAAACATGGCAGCGTCCTGGTGAAAAGCGTGGTTGTGTATGTTCACGTCTGCTGCGTTTAATCCTGTCATTTATCGTCCTGTCATACACGCGTACGTTTGCTACGTGCAGGATGACGTCCGGGCCATTGTACCGGTGTCTCTGATTCGGGATTTTCGCCCTCGAAGTGAAACCGACTTTGACAGTTCTCACCGTATGGTATACTGGTGTTCTACGAAAGGAGATGGCAGCGATGAAGAATATTACCCGGTAGAAATATTGGACCTGGCTGGTAATGTATAAGAGTTTTGCACTTTGACTTTGTCTTGCGGTGATGCTTGTGTTCTGTATGTCGTCGCCTTATACATTCCACGAGGTATGTGATCACGCGT
Organism: Ornithodoros turicata; assembly: GCF_037126465.1. Taxonomy (NCBI): domain Eukaryota; kingdom Metazoa; phylum Arthropoda; class Arachnida; order Ixodida; family Argasidae; genus Ornithodoros; species Ornithodoros turicata. The sequence continues at coordinate 823,262 of NW_026999372.1, read as the reverse complement.
TCAGCGTCCCGAAACAAACTTATTTCGCGCATGTGTGTTGCTTTTGGTCCTTCATAGAGCTGCTGCCAGTAAATCACTCATCTGCCGGAGTGTATCCGCCAGTTGTAAGGGCAAACAATTCCGTAAGGCATACGCTGCACTCAAGAGCCGTCTCGTGCACTGGAAGCTATGCCTTTCGACCAATGCGAGTTTGCTAACCACATTTGCGCCAGGATGTTTGGAACTTACGTTATCATTTTCTGTTAACCTGATACCGTTGTTTAGTGTGTTTAGTGTTTAGGAAACAAGATGCATATAACCAGTGTAAAATTGACGTTATTGACTGCACCTTTGTTGTTCCAGGTTCCAAAGCTGCCATAACCTTGAAGATAAAGAGCAAAAAGCTGCCCATACCAAGGATTTTTTCACTGCAGCAGGGATTACCATCCTGCGAGTGACAAGAAGGTACCTTCCTAATTGCCCAAGGTTTTTGTACAATTAGTGCATTCATGGTCTTGCTGTGTTTCTGTAGTCTTATTCCTAGAAGCTCCTTCGTAGTACTCTGCTCGGAGGCTAGCAGGTACTAAGCTTGGAGAGGAGATTCAATCATTTTGTATCATCATGCTGTTCTGATGTTCTGTAATTTTTACGCCATCCATTACTATTACCACCATCCTGTTACCTTCTCTTCCATGTTGATTTCGTCATATGTCACTTTACTCATTATATTGCATATTCTGTTCTCTGTTGCGCGCTGCTAGTGGATTTCAGTGCTTATGTAATTCTTTTATTTATGTTTTGTCATCAGAAGTCTGGTTCTGACACAAGAAAGGCAAAGGAGAGTGCAAAAAAGCAGCGTTTAAGGGACATAGCTTCATGCTCCGGCCAAGGGGGCCGTGCAGTCAAAAAATTAAGTAAAGTGACTTGTGTTGCTGCTTCATGTCTCACTGAATTGAACCACATATTCAGGGACATGGAAAACGCAACCGTTCCTGTTCTGGGGACGACTCAACGTCTTCAGATGAGAGTGTTGTACCACAACACTTACTGGTTGAGAAGGATGCAACAATTGCACGGCTGAGAAAGCGGCTTCGCGAGGAGCAGGAAAAAACAAGTCGTCTGACCCTTGCCCTGCCAGACAAAATTGTCAAGTGATTACATATGTGGGACAGTTCAGGCTGCATAATGCTACCTGAGTGGGCTGGAGTTTATCCATGCTCTGTCAGCCCGCATCATTTAGCCGTGTGTGGCGCTTCAATTTTGCTTTTACACTGTTTGCACAGGAATTTTGCTACAATTTTTTTTTTGCCAAACCTTTACGATGCATTTTTGTTACTTTTACCAAAAATCTCTCTAATTATGCTGTAACAAGGCACTACAATAAGTTGTGATGATGTTTATATCTGCCTGAAGATGTTTGAGTTGTACTAATATAAATGTTCCTGTTTCAGAGGTGGCACGACAAGTTGCTGCAGAAGCAGCTCCTCAACCTGCATGGCCACTTGGTTAGTATTTATTTTGTAGCTTGCCTACTATAGGGAACGCATTGCGGGAATACACATCCTGGACGGCACTGGGACCCTGTTCTTTTTGTGTGATGTTTATTGTGATTTCAATATGTGTTGCAGACGCTCGACAGACATTTGCTCCTCCACATGAGTCTCCGGCTGGCAAGTTCTTTTGTTCTGCTTTTTCCCTATCATCGCCATGTTTGTTAACCCACATATTGTACTGGAGAATGGAATCATGCTGGCCGTTGCTCTCTTCTGTAAATTATGTTGCAGTGATTTGAATATGTCTGTTTCAGAGGTGTCACAGAACATTTGCCCTCAGGACATCTCTCTGCATGGCAAGTGTCTTTCTATTTGCTACTTGTGCATTGTGCCAAGGCACAGAGTGGTGTCAATGGTGGACTGCCACCAGGTCCTCTCCACAGTTCTTCCAGTGTAATGATTTCAAGATATCTGTTTCAGAGGACGTGGTACAACATGCACTCGTATCTGGTAAGTGTGCACCTTGCAGCCTGCTGTATTCCTGCAGTCCTTTATAGCAAACTAAATGTGACAGTAACAAGGTGTCTGCCTTTTAGGATATTTTCTCATTAATCAGACCTCCTCCTGTTTCACAGACAAAGAGTGTCTTGGCCTTCAGAATGACAGTGACGCCCTGCCCATCATAACTGGTGAGCTTTCACATAGCATGTGGTGTCCTGCCTAATATGTCGAAATAATTTTATCAGAAATGTATGAATCAGAGAACTGGTGTTCCCAATATCATTTCCCACCCAGCTGGATTTAGTAATTCAACAAAAGTGCACAGCTTTTTTTAATGCAAGCATGCCTTCAAAGAGACTAGTCTCGTACAGCTGGGGCGATTCCGAAACTTAGCCAAACTATATTCACATACACCGTCAAACAAACAACATACACACATACAACCGTCAAAGTTTCATTCAGAATAACCAAGTCGTTTTCGAGGAATTTCTCGAGACGTGCCGTAATAGCAGACTACGAAACCTGCGCTCCACTCTCATGTAACGTCACGCATGACGTCGGCCTGCGGGTACGTCGCCGTTGTCGTGGTAGCTGGAACCTTGGGTTGAGCCATTCCCTTTGCTCTTGAAATGGGAACACTCAGGCATATATCTCCACTAGCGGAGAATGTAGACCGTGCATTGGCTGTGGGGCCTCCGATAATGTGGCACATAGTCTGATACGTGGAAGCTAAGTCACATGTTTTCTTTATATAATGCGGTTTTTAAATAAACATTCATTCCCTCTCCATGTTCGTCGTCAGCGACACTTCATTTCCAAACATGATCAATGTACAATGGGGAGTGTAATAGAAGCGTGCGTAACAAATTTTTGGTTGGTCGGACATGTATTCTGTGTGGAAAATGGTGTATGGGAGCGTCCCAAGTAGGGCATGTATTGTGTTCGTAATACATAAATGACCCTGTACAGCATGCATCACGAATTCATCTTCCTTTGTATTTTACTTTGTTTGTATACCTACATAGCTCATGTGTACTGGTAAGTTCAAATAGCTTTTTTGTTCTTGTCTTGCAGTTGATCAGGGAACTGCTTGCCCAGTCGACTCCACTCGTACTCCTCCTATGTTCACAGGTGGGCACACAATCAGTAGCTGGAATTTTTGTTACTAATTCCCTCACCCTCTACTTTCGTAGGCAGTCGTTCGGCATCAACTTCTGGGGCTCTTGCTCGTCCAGCCTGTACGGGTATGTACTTCTTCATTAATTCTGCGCTATGGCCAGAGTTTTCAGTGCAAGATGCATACAGTAAAAAGCCCACAATGTTTGTTTCGTTAATTTCTTCCTCAGTTCAACCAGGGGAGATGAGGCCATCTCCAACCAGGGAACATCTGCAACTAGAAGAAATACAGTATGAAATGTACTCAGTGGTTGATAGGAAGGTATGAGTTATTTGAAGGATGGTTATCGAAACTACCTGTTCTCAATTCTCCCTTCTCACATTGCCCTTCTTCAAATGACCTTGCTCAAAAGGACCTGCTAGTTTTATCCCGTATCGGAACTACCTCCCTCAAAACGTCCTTCTCGTATGACCTCATTGCACAGAGCCATCGCCTTATTTCAGGAGAACAGTTTCCATTGACAGACTTCTTTCTTTTTTTCCATTCTATAGGAAGTTGACAGGCATACTGCTGACTATTCCCTTTTGAGTCCTTTTTGTTCGTACTAAACATTTTCACTCCCTGTCAGATCGAGTTTATGAACTTATGGCGAGTTTAAATTCCGGAGCTCCCGATTTCACGGTCTCGAAACAACCGAAATGCTTGATTGCTTCGTATACGATAACTACTCAAATTCACGGGTTTTCTATGTCTGTCCAAGTCATGTTAACGTGTTGTCGTGGTGTGGTGTTGTCCAAGGTCGCAGTTGGTATTTACCTGCGCGTGACGGTGCGTTTTACAGTCGGATAACATTTATTTCCACTAGGGTATTTTGCAACGTTCAAGCATTACGATGTACGGCAAGTTTAGATGCATGGGGGTGGTGAGTGGGTGTCTTGCCAATTGCAGTGCTTGAAATTGCAGGAAGACGACGACCGTGGTGCACCTGTTTTGAAATGCAATATCCAGTTAACGGGATGGGACACTCTCTAAAATGCTTTCGTTTCTAATGATGGTTTAACTGCAGAAAGCTTATTTTGCAGGTCACATTTCAGCAGGCATTTCTTGTAAGCATTTGCCCAAATCCAATTCTGATGCATTTTTTCGTATAGCAAAGACAATGAAACTGTGCAAAGAGTGCCATCTAGTACAAAGTCCCAATTTTATGGCATTTAGATGCAAATTATGAGACAGCACTCATGTTTCCTTCGTCTGTGCCTACCCAGCACAGGCAATGATACCGTAATTCATTTAATTAGTTGACACATTGCAAATGTAGACTTAGCGGTTGAAAAACTCAGGCAATTCTGTTAAGCTGAGCTCCTGATAAGAAGAACAAATATATTAGGTCCCTTTGTGTTTGTGTTAAAGGGACAACACTGTACAGAGTGTTTCACAAAGGTCTCCCAGAACACTTCACAGGGAGAGCGGCCACTGGAAACCTGAAACTATTTATGGTACTTCTGTTCCAAACAAGTCCCACTTTTGATGTACCACCTATTTGTACCACAAGTGTAGCTACCAGTTTCCTCTTATCCCTGTGAAGCTCTGTGGTGCAAATTTGAAGAGCTATATTTCCCAAAAAATTGTTGCTGTTATATCAGACAAATTCACAGCTAAGGCAACAAATGGTTCAAGCTAGCACAACTGTAGCACTACCGTAATATGAGTGCATAACATGATGTCAGGCACTGAGCTCCATTAGATCAGAACAGTCCATTTTATGCAATCTGGCCATGCGACTACTTTTTAGGTTCACCTGGGGGATGGGCATTTGATCCCCATGGATAAGTTCGCCTACATCCAGCGTGGCACCACCGACTCGAAGCTAGTCAAGGATCTGGCTAGATATTTTTGGACCACTGAGGAGTTGGGCACCAGAAACATGACAGGCCAGCCGTGCCGCAGGCCAGGTATAACAACCAGTGTGAAGGCCCCGGCAACACCTGCAAAGGTGCAGGCCATTGCAAGTGAGTCCTCATCTCTTTCCAACTGGGCAACCATACACGCATAGGAGCAGCCGTGCATTCATTTTTGTGCACAAGTCTCCAACCTTTGCATGGTTATACTTTTTGTATGAATTCTAGAGGCAGCATTTTCCCCTGACATTGTGCATATGTCTGCAACTTAGGTCTGAGTTCAATTCTCTATTTCTCAGATGGCCAGTCAAAATATATTGCCGACCATCCTAGTGAAGTCCCGAAGGATACAAGATTAAAGTGTGTCCGTAGGACACTGAGCGATTTTTTCGCTGATGTTGCTCGTCAGGGGAGGCGAAGAAAATAAAAGAATAGTAAATGTGAGTTGCGTGTCTGTTCCTTCCTCAAACAACAACACGTTGGCACGAGCTTTCTCAACATGGACTGACAACTGCACCAAAGAGCATCTAGCATGTGCCACGGGTAGAAATTGCCAGTGACCAGTCCGGTCTGACAGTATGTTAATAATCCGGTCTAACACTGGAGAGTGGTTTCCGGTCTGACCAGTAATACTGGATTTTTCACCAGGGGAATATACGAAAAAAAAAGTCTGGTTGACAGGATATATCTTATAATCATCATCAAACAAGAGCATATGTCGTTTTGTTCAGCACCTTATGTACTTTTTCTTTTTTTAATTTCAGGTGGTTCATTCAAGCTAACTCTTTTTTATCTACTTGATGACATATGCCATATTTGTGTGAATGTGCAAAATGTTACATAATCTTTATCCTTTAAAGCAGGAAACTGTTTGGACATTTTGTTCGTTGTCAGTTTAACCGAATTTGTGTACTTATTCTGCCCCTACGTCAAGGTTATACCCATAGCTAAGGGAGAATTCTCGCGCGGTCTTGTACATGGAATCATAGAAAGCACACCCCTTTTCTTACACATCACATATATTTGTACATCAACTTCCGTAATTCTCATGGCCACACGCGCGGCATATTTCATTTCATTTTATTTTCATTTATTTTATTTCATTCTACACAAAATATATCACAACTGGAGACCATAGACATGGAGGAGCCAGAGGGAAAACACCCGGTTGAAGGCTCCTCCCTGAAAAGTGCGTTAAACATAATAAGAGCACAAATCATAATACATGAAAATAATACAGTCCAGGAAACAAATAAATAAAATAAAACAATAATATCATAATGTAAATATATATAAATATATATATAAAAGGAAAAAATAGCCAGAGCTCTTTGGCTGCACGTACAGCATATGTTTGTAACTCAAACGTCGCCATGCCAGTACTGGACAGCTGTTTCGGCCTTTTTGGGCCTCATCAACAGTACACAGGCAGGCAAAATTTGAGTGGATGGCATCAGAAGGTCACGTAACACGTGATTCCTCCCGTCAGGGTGAGATAACTCACTCACTGAAAGCCCAGTGCAAAGCCAGTGAAGTATAAAAGGAAAAAAATAGCCAGAGCTCTTCGGCTGCACGTATAGCATATGTATGTAACTCAAACGTCGCGATGCCAGTACTGGACAGCTGTTTCGGCCTTGTTGGGCCTCATCAACAGTACGCAGGCAGGCGACGTTTGAGTGGATGGCGTCAGAAGGTCACGTAACACGTGATTCCTCCCGTCAGGGTGAGATAACTCACTCACTAAAAGCCCAGAGCAAAGCCAGTGAAGTATACAATGAAAAAAAAAAAAAATAGCCGGAGCTCTTTGGCTGTACGTATAACATATGTCTGTAACTCAAACGTCGCCATGCCAGTACTGGACAGCTGTTTCGGCCTTGTTGGGCCTCACCAACAGTACGCAGGCAGGCAACGTTTGAGTGGATGGCGTCAGAAGGTCACGTAACACGTGATTCCTCCCGTCAGGTTGAGATAACTCACTCACTGAAAGCCGCAAGGCTGAAACAGCTGTCCAGTACTGGCATGGCGGCGGTAATATAAATATATGTATGTATAAATAAACAATAACATAGAATAAAATAAATAAATAAATAAATAATGATGCACCCCACATGACAGGAAACAGAAGGATCAGCAACTGTCAATTATCAATACATTTCTAACTTGGTTTCTAAAAGATGAATAAGAACATACATTTTTTATTTCAGGCGGCAACAGGTTCCAATTACAAACACCACGAAACAAAAACGACAGCTTGCCGTAATTTGTACTGATCTTTGGTATATTTAACATTCCACCTGCTCCTGCCCTAGTACGCGAGCTTGAATTCAAATTGTAAAAATTTATCTTAGGCAAGGTTAGATCAAGTTTTAAAATCCGATAGGTCAAATCTAGAACGCCATATGTTATTATGTCCTGGACACTGAGAATATGAGTATCACGATATGAAACATGGGATAAATAAGGCAAATCAAAGATAATCGGGATGACAGTCAACATGTGCCGTTTCGACACATGAAATATGTATTCATGTGATCTAACCTAACGTCAATCAGACGGATGCGCAATCTACATGACCTTTCTCGACACATGGAATACGTATCCACCTGATAAAAAATAACCTCAGTTACGACGGATGCACAGTGTACATGGGTCCTCTCGATACATGAAATATGTAATCACGTAATCTAACCTAACCTCAATCCTGTTTGAAATAACCCAAGTTTGAAATACAAAGGGACCAGAGGTCGCTCGCTGAGCGACCCCTGATTTGCCAATTCCGAACGATGTGCAGCTACCTTGAGCTGACGAGCCGCAAACACGACGAAACACGTATCATCTGGTGCTGTCGCATCGTTCCATGAGCACCTGTTTCTCTGCGTGCAGCCATAGAAGACATGTTAATCTGTAATTTTGAATTTCAAACACGTCCGGTGTCATTTCCTTGTTTCTTTAACTGCTTTTTTTCCTGCATTATATATACATATACATACATATATATGCGTTTATGCCTTTTAAATATATATATATATATATGTATATATATATATATATGCGTTATATGCCTTTTGTAACCTTTTAAAAGACCTTGTACATAGATTTTCCTCTCAGTCCCGAAGAAGCGGAGCGAAACGTAGACTTCCCCAGACCCTTAGTTTAAATGCCAGCTTAATAAATAACTTTCCCCTACTCCCTACTTCAGTCTCTGGTGTCTTTTCTCCCCTATCTATATTCAACATCCTGGTCGTTCGAACCTAAATTTTGTAGTATATATATATATATAAGTATATATATAAAAGTGAAATAATAAGACTTGGACTACAGATTACAGGAACGTTAACAAAAACTAATTTATTTAATGGGCAATCTAACACATAGCTTAAAAAAAGAATGGTCGACGTTTCGACAGTGGCACTGTCTTCATCATGTCCTCATGAAGACAGTGCCACTGTCGAAACGTCGACCATTCTTTTTTTAAGCTATGTGTTAGATTGCCCATTAAATAAATTAGTTTTTGTTAACGTTCCTGTAATCTGTAGTCCAAATCTTATTATCTCACTTTTATTCAACTTCGTAGCCGTCTGATATATTAACCTATTTGTCCTAAGTATATATATATATATATATATATATATATATATACAGGGTGTCCCACCGAAAAAGGGCCAGGGGCTAAAAAAAACACGGAGTGCTGGACACATACGGAACCAATTGTACGTGTTTAGCAGTTGTGTGGTCTATCCAAAAATATTTTTTTCATCGCCCCTTGTTAATTAATTAGCGGTAATTAATTTTCTAACTTTTCAATTATAAAGGCTACGAAGTTGTCTCAATGAGAACATCTGATCTCCTCGGTCGCCTGATACCAAAGCCGTTTTCAGAACAAAAATCCGTTCGATAGATCGTTCACAAAAAATTCGTGAAGGAACACCATTTTTTTCTTTATTTTGTTCATTGCGCATCCTCGAAGACGCGTATTTCCTTCATTCCCAATGTGAGAGAGTGAAAGAGCACAGTGCCGCCTCATGCGTCGAAGATGAGTTTTAACTTGCGGAAACAAAACAAAAAGAAATGTATGGGGTGACTCTATCGCAACTGCCCTTATCTTGGGTTGCTATTTCTGTTTTCTTTTAATCTTTTTCCAGGACGCAAGAGGCGATAGTGTGCTCTTTCGTCGTCTCGTTTTGGGGGTGAAGGAAAGACGCGCCTCTAGAGATGCGCAACGAACAAAATAAAGAAAAAAATGGTGTTGCTTCACGAATATTTTGTGAACGATCTATCGAACGGATTTTTGTTCTGAAAATGGCTTTGGTATCAGGCGATCGAAGAGATCAGATGTTCTCTTTGAGACAACTTCGTAGCTTTTATAATTGAAAAGTGAGAAAATTAATCACCGCTAATTAATTAACAAGGGGAGATGCAAAAATATTTTTGGATAGACCACACAACTGCTAAACACGTACAATTGGTTCCATTTGGGTCCAGCACTCCGTCTTTTTTTAGCCCCTGGCCCTTTTTCGGTGGGACACCCTGTATATATATATATATGTGTGTGTGTGTGTGTGTGCGTGTGCGTGTGTGTGTGTTTATAAATACGTTCGCATTTAGCTGGGACGCTCTGTATGCAGGGTCTTACTCTATACAAGCCTACCCGCGCCGGCATGTCGTGCTCTCTAATTCATAATAATTGCAATAATAAAAATATTTATAATGATTCGTGGCTTTACGTCGTGAGGCAGTCGACGTCCAGTGGGGCGTACCCTGTGCTCAACACCTCTCGCTACGTACACTTCGCACGTCGTCAGCTACCCGACCTATCAGAGGTGCACGCGGGTGTGCCCTGCCGTCGTCGTACCTTGTTTTCTGGTATTTAGTGGCAGTTCAACGGGGAACGTTCTTCATCCACCGTTCGCGTTGCCAGTCGCACGTCACAGTTTAAACCTGTCTAATAGCTCTGTCAGCTTTCTCGATGTGTTCCCGCAATTTCAGGATATCCCCGGCGTGCGGCGGTGGTTGAGAGGTGTAACGCTGCGTGAGAGCCAGTCCTGGCCTTTTGCATATCAATCGCTTTCCCATGTTTTCAGGCCAAGAAAACCTCCCTCGTGGTTGCGATCTTGCGCTCGCATGAGGGACAGACGGTGCAGGACGCGGCACATCCACTGCAGGAGACAAGATGACTGCATGGAAGGAAGATGATGTGTCTGTCTCCCGTCTTGCAGATGATGCACTTGATCAAGTCACCTGTATCAGCTTCTGTAAGAGACGTTCAAATATTAAAGGTTAAACCGTACGGCTCTAAGTCTACGACGAGTCTACTAACCGCGGTTGAGAATCCTCATTCAGCCCGAAGAATATTGCACGAACATACTACTCTTCTACATTTCAAATGAAAGGGTATTTTTCAAACTATGAGTGATTTCAGAAGGAGTGTGACTCAGAGAGAGAGGAGAGCACTTTCTGAAACTTTGCGGTCGTCAGGATACCGCGTTGGCTCCTCCATTGCAGTCTTTCCTGCAAACCGCAAAGCATCAACACCACGAAGTCGTCGTTACAAAGTCACGAAGACGGGACGATTGCTCAAGAACAACACGTTGCTTGGTGCACCGTCACGGTATGTCTTTGATTTAAATGAAAATGATATCTTCACAGCAGACATGCAACGATTGTTTGTGGAAGTACACTTGTTTTTGTTTAAAACGTCGTATCTTGAGTGCGTGTATCAGTGTGGCGTCATCGATGCAATGACATTAGAGACTAATGACCAACAAGCGTTGTGTATATCGGTTGAGGAGCAACTACAAGTTGGCACCTACGGTACACGTCTTCGTGCCCGGAGCACCGGTACAAGCCGAGACATCAAGTTGTGGCAACATGATTTATTTACAATAAAAGAGGCAACTGCCTCGAGCATCGTCAACATGAGACGTTCCTTCTAGTCGAGCACAAGTAACGCTGAGATACCGTTTCAGTCCGTACTTCTTGGTCTATACCGGAAGTTTCATGGCACAGAAAGTCAGGATGCTTCTCCCATCCATAAGAGGGATCCAGGCGGATCGCCTCTTATGACCATCCAGGTGATAAGGGAGCGGAAAACGCACCCTACGTGCTGACGTTGCACTCCGCTTGGAGGTGAGCGTCGGATAAAGAACAACAGATCACGCGACCAGCCACTTCATGGGAAAATAAAGACTGATTTGTCTCGACTACGCGAAATCTACCGACCCTACCACAATCTTCTAACGTGAATGATACATAGCAATTTAATGTTCTTTCTTCCAAACGTCAACCGACGCTCCCCCAGTGCCTTCTGCCTCTCAATACTAATGTGACGCTATTGTCCCGTTAGAAGTAGAAAATAAGACGACATGCGAACTTTATAGTTGAATAATGCCACGAGAACAAGTTCAAAATATACTACGGAAGTTCGTTGTCTCCACGAAGGTCATCTCTTCTCGATAACAAATTCAACGGAGAACTTGGCAATGAGGACAGATAAGCAAGTTAGCGCACCACACAAACGTGTTGGCAGCGTCCATCACCCATAATTGAGCCTCTCTATGCAATAAGGGGATAAGTCGAAAATCGCAACGGAGAAAGTAAAGTAAAGTAATGTCGCTGTAAAGTAATTACAGCTGAGTTTCCTCGAATGTGAGTTTCCTCGTAGTTTCCTCCTCCTGAGTTTCCTCGTGATATACATAGGCATGTGTGTACTCTACATGAATGTCCTGTTAGCATCTTTTTTGAGGGTGTGACCTAGGAGGAATTGAACAAAACCCAGGAGCATGACATACGCCCTTTTTCATGCCGGAATAGCAAGCCGGCGTGCTGCCTGGCTGGCCTTTCCTCCTTTATTTCTGCTTTACCTCTTTTTGTAAAAAGAATTCCAAGACAGAAAAAAAGTTTAATGTGTCGGGCATTGGCAGGGAAGGGTAACGGTAATGATAACAGAAACAGAAACGGTATGCTACAGAGATTGGAGATGGTGACGATAACGGAAACGGAAACGCATACCACGGTCCTAGACTACCGGACACAGAAACGGAAACGAAAATTATCGTTCGGTATTGAATTCGAGTAATGGCTATTCCTGTTGCGCGATGTAATATTAGTGACTTTCCATATTTGTTTTTGAATTTTCATGCTCCATTCCCCGTAATATCTACATAGTACACGAGACCATGGAAAGAAGGCACAATAGTGGATCTCGGGGGCGCATTTCTCGTTTCATTCGTCCCAGTCGTCGTAACTCCATGACATCATGACATGATTATAGCCACCGCAGCACGACGATGAGAACGTGACGATTTTTAGTTACTTATTTCGTATTTTTCCCATTCACCGTGACCATGTCAGTATTATTTACCACTGAGAGCGTCCGCTTATAAATGCGACATTGGATGAAGGTTACGCCCATTTTGAGTTGCTGGACTCCGAATGACCAGATACATGTTCCTACATTATTGATTTTAAGACTTGCAAGATCTGCGCATCCTAAGGACGCAAAATTACTTGTGTAGTGCACCTGTTAAAAAAAAAAAAAACACATCGTATATATATGGGACCCATGCATACGGCATTATTGAACATGGGGCATATGTGTCATATGGACATATGGGTTATATAGATTATACTGGGTGCTCGTATGTCCCGTATGGCCCATACGAGAATCTCCATATCCAACAATCCCATATAAACGTGTCCCATACAATTCCCATGTGGTTCATATATCCACATGAGTGTGTGAGCCACAGCGGAATTATGAGACCGCTTATACTGGGCCCAGAGAGCATGAGGTTATGTACCACGTTAAAGTAGCCCGCTACTGGGGTAGCGGTCGTATGACGATGCGGAGTATACAGGGTGCATCCAGTGACAGATAATGGGGAACCAAAATCCACCTACACGCTAGGCACAAACGGGGAGAATACATTGTGAAAGCGGTACAGCGGTACATCTTAGAAAAAATGTAGGTGCGTCAAGCGAATATCTTTACGCGACCATAGTGGAGAAACAACCAGGAAACTTTTCTCCGTTGTCCAGTTTATTTGGCTTGTTACATTCGAGGGCACGGTTGTAAAAACTTGCACTGCCATGAAGCAGACGTTGGAGTTGCATAGGTGAAGTGCACACCCTACCTGTTTCGCAGTAAACACAACTCAGTAAAGTGCTTTCCAACGACCTGTCGCTTAACTTACTTTATGTCTTTCAAGATCAGCGATGGGTGCGTTATAGCCCGCCTACAGGATAAACGCGATTGAAAAGAGCACGTCGAGACCTTCAAAACCATGTTACACACGACAATGTACCTGCAACTGGAGCGGTTTTTAGGAAAATGCGGCCGCCCGTCCCATGTATTGTGATGAGTTCAAACACGGAAAACCGAGAACCCGACAACCCCTAAGGTTAGAGAGCTACGGTCAATTTTGTCAACGTTTTGTACATCAAGGGGAGGAGGTTCCAAAAAAAATAACATCGTCGGACGCGAGCTTCCGTCCGAAAAAGGGCCCCAAAGGAACCCCAAAAACACCGTTGCGAACGCGTCTCCGCCCAGAATTTCCGAACCGCTAAACACCGGACCGCGGTGTGACTTGGCCAATTATGGAACTATTCCAAGCGTACTTGGACGCACAATTTGGCGTTAATCCGACAAACGCTGCGAGAGTGACGGCGCTCCGAACGTGTCGTATATGCTCATGGAGGCCAAAAATTTCCACATTTGTCGGCTACCGTTTTCATTCTTCACGTTTGGTGCAGCAGAGTCACATCCGCAAGTTATCATAGTGTCTTTTATGCTTTGCAAATAGACGCAGTACTCACTTGGAACTTCCCTTGTTCTCACGTTTTCTGGTAAAGATACGACTTCACATAGCGCCCTGCGTAGGTCTTGCTCGTCGAGCACGTCTACCAACCCGTGCTGTTAAGTCTTGCGCGTATCGCTAACTCCACGATGTCCGGTTTGATGCCCTGTAGAGTCAGACGACGGACAAGGTATGATGATTTTAGGTTCACTACCAAGAACTCTGTTGCTTTGTCAGACTTGTTCTTTTCTGCAAGGCTTCTCTGGAACGCAAAGTGTTGATAAGGTTAGAACCACTTTGATACGCTTGATATACGGGTAGCATTACTCCTTTTCCAGAGGGGGCCGCCTACTAGAATGGCGTTTGTGCCTATTGACACATGATAATTGATAATCTGAGATCAGATTGCGCAGATCGATGCCCCACACGGTTCCTCCTAAAATTCTCTATACTAACTTCTCTTTGTCTTACTCGTTACTACTCCCTGTACGTCCTCCCTGTACTGTACCTGTACATGTGATTCACAGATAGCCGGGTTTATTGTTGTTAGAGGTCAATATTTAACATGATGTGTTTTTACATACCCTACGGCAGCGGACAACGACAGACATCAGGTACGAATCAGACTATGTGCAGTTCTGGGCAGCTAACCACTTCGCTGAGGAAATCACAACCGACATAATTCGCCACTTGCCGTGCGCTATGGGCGTCGACACTAGATGGTAGCGATTATTTTCCTCTATAATACTTCGCACGACAGACTGCCCCTCTTACGAACTACTGGACTGATTTCTTTCACAAACTGGAGGACTTTTTTTTGTGCCGGCCTCAGAACATCTGTGCACACCGGTATGTCCACAGAGGCTCTCTCGCAAGCAATACCCGCGGTATTCAGGACGCGGTTGGCCATGCTCTAAAAGGGTAACAGGCCATGTCGGTCTTCCCCAGCAATTAACCGCGTTTAGAGCATTACGTCGCCGAGTAGAAGAACGGCTCGTCGGACAGGGCAACTTACGGACATTGTGGAATACCGCCGGATGAAAGCTAAAGTAACACGAAAACTTAAGAAAGAGGACAGGGAAGCGTTGGCGTAAGTTTTGCTACCATCTTTGATGATGTTCTTTTCAATATGGTATTTGTCCAAAATTGTCGATTCGGATTGAGCAATTTTGGTCACTTTCATGAGAATTGTGAATGAGGTATCCACTGAAACCGAATGGGCTCTCCTTTCATGTGTATAATACGTCTTGGCCACAAGGATTTTTACGATATATATGCGAAGGAGGACATTGTTGTTCCCATCATGAACCAGGCAAGCCTCCAAATGCCCTATCCTCCTTTCGCCCTGTGAGCCTGACAAGCTGTACGGGCAAACTGATGGAGAGAATTGGTTTTGCATCGCCTCGACTGGTGGCTCGAATAACAACGTGGGGTTTCCTCACGTAATGGAGTGGATTTCGTCGCCCACCGAAGCCATCCATGGATCCAGTTCTCGAACCTAGTCTCTACAGTCAACATGCTCGTGCCCATCGACGGATCGTCGTATCGCTTTTCCTCGACATCAAGCGTGCATTAGATACCGTATCGCACGTTTGTGTGCTTGCACGCCTTTTGCTCCTTTGGAGTATCCGGTCGGCTCATCATCTCGGCTCGAAGACTTCCTTACAGACCAAACTGTCGCTATCCGTACGTCCCAAGGCCTAAGCTCTCAGTATCCACGTTCCCTGAAGGAGTCCCCCAAGGAAGTACTCTCAGCCCGACACTCTTTTAACGTGGTGATGACCGGGCCTACAATCAGTAATTCCTCGCAAAGTGTCGTTTTCTCTGTATGCAGATGACGTCGCCCTTTGGACAGTAGGAAAAAACACGCCAGCCATATACAGCGCCGTCTGCAGCTCGCTTTAAATAATGTCCATACGTACCTCGTGCACTTTGGGATGGACCTTTCACCCGAAAAAGTGTGTCGAGCTCCCTTTTCACGCGCGAAGTCAATTTCCGCGCAATTTAAACGCCCAATTTCCTTCTTTGGGTTGGTGCAAAGAAGCTTGAGCCGGGTACGCTTCCACCGCTGCCTTGGCACGGTATTCGACTCGGACTTGCGCTGGGACTCGGCACATCAAGCAATTTGAAGCTAAAGTGCAGTGATAGCTCCCCGACAATTCAACAATCTCTCTGGCTCAGGATGGGGCTGTGGTCAGCGTTCCCTTCTCGCAGTTCACCGGCGTTGGTGAGGGCGACTGTGCTTTACAGCCTTCCTATACTGCGCAAGGATATCAACAATATCATTAAAGTACTCTTCGGTCCCTGTTTGCTCGAAGCCATCGTCACTGCCTCGGAGTTCCAAGAACGGCTGAAACTGGCAAGTACTGGCTGAAGCTGGTGAACTCCTGATTGAGGTTCTACGTCAACGTGAAACGCTTTGGTACTTCCTCCGTTTGCATGCTCACATTCCCCGTCGCCCCGCTCCTCAGGAAAATGCGATACCGCCCTGAAAGCGACTTCTATCGAGTAGCGCAGAGGACATGCCAGACTCTCACTGGCTTCATAGCTAAGGGACATTTTACCGCCGGAAGCCCTTTGGTCTTGTTCCGGTACCGCCTACGTTTGTACGCCTTCCAAAACCTTCCGGAAAAGAAGAGATCAGGTCCCCCCTCAAGTCCTCCGAGCCTATTTTTCATGCTCTGGTAGACGAGAAGTTTTCTACGGTTACGGCAGCATATACCGATGGCGCATCCCGAAACAACAAGTCCGCCTCAGCATTAATCATACCATCCGAAGGCGTAGTGCACGCAGGACGCCTTTCACATCAAACCTCCTCCACAGCGGCGGAACTCTATGCCATCCTTTTCTTTCTACAACACATCGCTGATTTTACACCGCAGGAATGGGCAGTCTTCACAGACTTCCAAATCTGCACTTCAAGCAATTGAAAATTCCGACATACTAGGCCCATCCGCACCCATAGTCACAGATGCGTTAATGGCTTTATCCACCAATCTACGCAGCAGGCCACAGGCTAGTTCTCAGTGGGTTCCAGCCCATTGTGGTGTCGTAGGGACGAGCAGGCAGACAGCGCTGCAGAAGCAGCACTCTCGTATCGGAAACGGACTAGTGTTGTTCTGCTTAAAGGAAACCCCAGTTCCATTCTGCGACGCCTGGCGACACCCTCGCTCCTTAATTGGCCTTTACAGCTCAGTGGCGTTACCGCTTGAGACAAGTTGACTCTCCCTTCTGCTGCCCACCGTGGTGCTCTTGAGGATCTGGAGACATATTCTTCTTCATTTCCCCACTACCAACCTTACTCGAACGGCACTCTCCGAGTCTCTTCGTCAGCTGGACTTCGCCCTTCTCCCTATCGAAATTGCTTGGTCCCTGGCCCAATCCAGCCCAGCAACGACCTGCTTTCAAAGCTCGTTTGACATTTCTGGACACCATCGGACTTCGGTCGTTATTGTGAAGGGGCTCGTTATTTTATTCCCTGCATCCCACCAGCAATGGAGTAGAGTATCGCCTCTGGCGATGAGCTCCCCACTCTTCGGAGACAAAATAAAGTTGTTGTTCCAACCGCAAAGCATTCGGTGCAATCTTATAACGAAACCACCAGGAACGGACACTACGCACAGCAGGAAAGCATGCAGAAAATGCGTACGACGAAAACAACAACGCGAGGTGCAGTGTACAACGAAGTAAAGCATTCGAACAAATTTTAGCAAATTTAGAACAAAATAACTTAGGATGTTCAATATGCACAGTGAAGGAGGAGTGCTTGCAGGGTGAAATGTCCACCAAATACAGGAACAGAAGGATGTAAACAAACACCCCAAAGCAACCTGCCCCAACTCAGCTACTACGTACAAATTTGCGCATCATGCTATTAGCCTGGTACACGCTGCGGTTGTACCAATGCGCTTGATTCACTAGATTCCTCTACGTTGGGCAGCTTTATCGCGGGGCGGAGGGTAAATTACCTCTGCGAGTGTATTGTTGTGTTCCCGTCTAATGTTCTCGATAGCCTCATCACCAAGCTGCAGAATGACGTAAGGACAGTCTCTGTACCACCTGGCGTGTTCAGATAATGGGTCGCTCCTCATCGCTCCAACTGCAAAGGGAGTTGCCGCACTGAAAGCAGGTTGTGCGATCTTGAGCACCTGCGCGGAGAGAAGAACGTGATCACGCAAAGTATAAGAACCCACGTAAGCACCTTTGTAATCAGGTCATGTGGAATCCCTTCCAGTGTCAAGATTCCTCATGTCTGGTTTCTCGGTTTGAAATGCAGGTTTCTCGTGGTATGATAAAATTGTTTCGGAAATATTCGTTCGTAGTTCGACGCTGAGGAACATTGCCGAAAAGCAACAGACTATTCACGACTAGCCCTCTTGTGCCCTATGGTGAGAATCGCTAGTGACGTGTTTTTTGAGAGACAGAGAGAATGCATTTTGAGTATACAGACCTGACCATAAGCATTGATCATAAGGCATACGAATGACTTTGCATCCATGAAGGCTACCCTGAGGCGTGTTGCGTGAGGACGACATCTCTGTCTCACAATTCCCTTACGCTTCACTGTTTCTAAGTGTTCCACCCTGATAAAAGTGTGGAATGCTTAAACGCCACAACCTCCACTGCTTGGCAACTGCGTTTATTTTCTTTCTTCTTGTTGTGTCTTCCGAGCTTAAGTGATACGCCCGTGCAAGGCGGCAGCCGCTCAGGCATCTCATCTATGTTGGAGGCGTGAAATCATTTGTCGCTATCGTATGACTTTTCTAGAGAGGAAATGCCGCCAAGCTGTCACAATCCATCGTCTCTTCTTGCAGCGAAGTTAAAAAATCGCACAAAAGCTATTCCAGTAATTCGCATGGAACTTTTTGGTACCATGCTCTGTGGTCGAGGAGACAATAAAATGCGACCATGGCTTCGAAATAGGCGGTGTGCAACGCCCACAGGGCCGCTGCTTCTCGTTCCGTTTGCCAGCAGAAATTGCGCAAATGCTTCGGGAGACATCCAGCACTAGCAGACGACCCTGCGCCCGTTTCCATCCATGTTTCTTGCAACGTTCTTGCAGGATTCCTTTCATATTAGACATAACGTGAGTAATCTTTATCACATAACTCACATGTTGTTGTTGGCAATCAGGCATACCGCCTCAATCAGTTTGGCATGCAGCGGGTTGTAGCTCTCCCGATGTAATTTGTCAAAATTCCTGAACCCGTGAGAAATTGTTTCTTTTTCAACAACGATCCTCGGCTTTCGACGGATATCGCGATTGCTGGTTCATTTTAGTTATTTGCAGTTTGTGGGCACCACTCGTTGGGATTCCCAAGATTAAGACAAAAGGTAAAAGGCTTTTTAGTTTCCCTTCCGATTGATACTGATAAAGTAGAAACGATATATTTACAATAAAATATGATTGGTATGGGCGCCCGAACTTGACTGGATCTCTCAGAAAGGAAGACCGCCACTTGTGTCTCGAGGTGGTAGTTTAGCAATTAATGAATAGTGTAAACCAGACAAGAATGCGAGTTATATGCTCAAAACGCCATTTAGATACACTACGGCATGTTCTAATGTCAAGCGTTAATTGAACTAATGCGATTAACTGAGCTAGAAAAATAGAAGAAAATATCAGTCCTTCCACAATGCTTTCACTTCAGGCGAAAGTGAAGTGCAACGTGCGTGCGGACACTTACTCAAGCGGTAATTTTCACATGTAAAAATTTCGCAGATGCAATGTGCAAGGTACAAGGTGGTGTGAACTAGAAAGGATATGACAACGGAAAAAATGGCTAGGAACCAAGCGAGTTGATGAAGATGATGCATGATGTAAAACCTCGAGACTAGGGAACCTGATGGGACAGACACAAACACGAAGTCTCAAACACAGCTAAAAATTTTACTTCACATACAGGAAATATATACACAACAGGGGAAGAGAAACAACCAGATGAGGACAAAAAGGGGTCAGTTCGGGAGAAAGAGCAGTCTGTTCAAGGCCGGACCGAGGATTACGGATGGTTGGCACTTTCCCAAGAGGTTATGCATAGGGTCTCTCTCAAAAGCCTTCTGTGAGGGTCCACTTCGAAGCCTTTACAATTGTTCCATCCCATAGAGGAAAGCAATCTGAGCATTCTTCCAAATGCTTGGCAATTTAAGAGTTAGGAGCTTTATTTTTTTACTTTAAATGAATGCTCTCTCAAGCCATCATTTAAGCAATGTTTTGTGTGGCCAATATATAACAGAAACCACAAGCTAGGAGATCCGATAAACAACGTTTAACAACAGGGGACAAATTTGTTCCGGTGATTCTTGCAAGTAAACTCCAGGTTTGGCGAAAGGCGCCGAGGTGGTCAAGACGGAAGTGTTATTGAAAACGAGACTGACTTGAAAATTTCTTCGCAACGGCCAACAAGTTGTGAGTCACCTTTGTGGAAGATAACGTGTGGTTTTACCTTACTTCCACAAAGTGTTTCCTAAGCATCTGAATGTTGCATGTACTTTCAACTATATGCAGGAATTTCGAACCGTGAAATTCTCAAATGGTACATGGAAGGCATCGGTTGACGAAACAAAAAAGTGTTGATTACCAGTGTAGAAGAATCCAGCTTTCGCCATTTTTTCTGTGTTTCCCTTTGCAGTTGTAGGATAAATGTCGAACGATGATTTTCTGCTAGCCAACGACGCGTACCTCTCATGTATGGGCCTGGTGTGGCGCACAGCATACTGCTTCACGCGATTTCCATACGATTCTAGACGTGCGAGGTATGAGTACTTCTTTACAGAGACGTCATTCTGAACGGTAGACTAGTTCAGGTCTTAATCTCATTAGGCTGCATCCATCATGACAGTGCCTGTGCCAGAACGAAAGATATATGAGCTGCATGATACCCCAGACTACCGCAAAAAGTTATTTCCATCAATCGGACATAACATCGCGATCGCAGGATCGGGGTGTTACGTTGCTGACTGAATATCGCGAAAGTAGAAACTCCGCAGCGTTGACAATTGCTCTACAAAATTTCGCCCATAATTCATCGCTCGGGGCTTTAGTCGCGAGCCAACTACGACCGAAACGGCTCACACGCGAGTTTCGAGTTCGACACCCATGTTAGGCATATCTCTTTCACAGTCGTCAGGCAACGAAGATTCACTTTTTCACTTTACGCTACAGCATCATCGCCAAATGTTTTGGCACAGCTCATGCATTTAATGAGCCGTAAATTATCCCGAACAGATTATTAGATGTTTGCTCCAAGACAACACTTGCCCCTTGGGGAATTTTTATACGATAAATCCTTCGGGGTTAAAAGTGCGCGATTTTGCAACCAAGTACGGTTCAACACCCCTCCTCATTGCACATCCACATTCCTCCTCTCCTCTCCTCCTCCTCCTCACAATTCTTGTCTTCTGTTAACGGTTTTGACGCGGTGTTATCGGTGCCTCCCTACATTGAGTTGCAAGCGACTTTCACCAAGGAGCGTAGGCCAATCCTGGTAGCACTGCGGTTCACGGTGGTGTCATAAGGCCCAAGCGATGGCATGCTCAAGGTTTTCCAATTATACTCCTTTACGTAGGGGTGAAGGAGCCAGGACGAACAAATGTGCAAGCGTACAATTCTTCAAACAGGGTAGGTGTCACGTGAGAGGCTTAGCGCGTATTCTTCTCTTCGGAAAAATTGTGGGCAGTTTGAGAAGCATGCTCTGTGTGTTCAACGTTGGTGGTCTACGTGTATGCTGTGAAGGCACCTTGGGAAAATGGTAAATGGGTACTAACACACCCAACTCCATGTGCAATCGCCCACTGTGCTGCGTCGCCACGTGAACATGGTCGGTATAGGTTCTGTAGGTCGTCTATACTTGTTCACGAAAAAAGAGTCGGCTATCGTCGTGCTTTCACAACCAGCTTTTCGGTGCAAAAAAGAAAAAGACAAAGCGAGAATAAGGCGTTTGATAGTCCCTTTAGCAGTACGCTATATGTCTTAATATAAAAAGCAGTCAGGAAGCACTCTATACAGTGAAAGAAGGAAGTCATTGAAAAGGTTAGCCAGGCTGTAGGACTCGAACCCACATTGACAGAATGGCGCAAATGCAGGCTAACTGGTTGATAAATTCCATGATAGGCAAGCCTGAGCGATGGGCAAGATACGTAAACAAACACAAACACGAAGGCTCAAGCTTTTGATCCTTGATGTTTGTGTCTGTTTACGTGTCTTGCCCATCGCTCAGGCTTGCCTATCATCGAATTGACGTCGAGGGCTCCATCGGTCCAGGGCATCTTCGATATTGACGTCGAGGGCTCCATCGGTCCAGGGCTCTACCAGTTGAGCAAAGCTAACACAACTCCCCAACCCCTTCCAAGGTTGCGTCATTTGTAGGGACAAACACATCCACTCACTCACACACTCGTTCCACTTTCACTCTTGCATGTTTTCTCACAAACGCACACATTCATACGACGCGGCTACGCAAGCGGTATCTGTTGAACACGATGGAAACTGTCGTATAAAACGTGGTGAAATAAACGTATGAATGCGTGGGCAAGCGAGAAATCATGTAAGAGTGAAAGTGAAATGAGTGAGCGAGTGGATGTGTTTGTCCCTTCAAATCACACAACCTTGTAAGTCGTTGGGAGGTGTGTTAGCTTAGCTCAATTGGTACAGCCCTCGACCACTAACAAAGATGGTGTGGGTTCGAGTCCTACAGCCGGCTAACCTTTCAGAGTGACTTCACTCTTTGATGGGTCTTTTTACAGTTTTTGGTGTAAATGGCTTGTCCCATGGCGCACACCTTTTTGGTGTTGCCTTTCACACGAATGAAGGATGTTGTCTGAAGCACACTTGAATTTAAGGTGTCTTCCTCATAAAACACTCTGATAATGAGTGTTTAACAACAAAAACATCGGTAAAAGGGGAGTATTCTATTAAAACACCTTTCAGGATGGAATTGTTTTGTGGCAAATACTGCCTCACAAATGGTTAGTGTAATACGAGCTCCAACGACAGCATACCAACACATACAGTTCGATGTTCTTCTGTCTACGGCAACCACCACCCTGAACACGGCAGACTTCCAGCCGTGGCTTCATCGTACAAGCTAACCCGGAGCGCAATGCGCCACAGGCAAGGCTTGTTAGGTACTGTAGGTGTGAGTGGCGAAGCTTGAAAAGACTTGGTCACCTTCGGTAGCCTCTATTGACGTATCGGATGGATCATATACTGATATACAATTTGTTTGGGGCACGTTCGTTAAGTGTAGTAGCGGAAAACGTCTGTAACGGTGACGGGAATTCGTCTTTGCAATTAAAACGTACGCCTGCAACGAGTCAAGGATACCATTTAAATTCTTGATATCCTTTTCTGCTAGATACTCTGTTTTTAACTCAAGTTATTGTTTGTAATGTCATTAACTGCTGAGTGGAGCTGCGAAACCAGTATACTTTTCATTTGACCAATTAAAACGCCGTTTTAAATACCATATTCCCATTTCAAACGGGGTGTAAAAAAGCGTATAGGACGTAAACACCTCTTTTAACACCTCGCTTTACACACTAAATGATCGCCATGGGAAAAAAGATGGTGTATGTCGATATTGCACCTTTAGTAATGCTCTTTTTACACCATTTTTCTATAGTTTGCGGAACAGAAACGGTGTTTCTATGATAATACGCCTGTATTGGGCGAATACAGGCGTAAAATGATTTACTCTGTAACAAAGCAGCGGCTTGAGGGGCGTTTGGCCAGTGGTCGGAAGCTCAGCGGAAAGCGCCGCTTGCAGAACAACGCCGCCGCTGGCGGAAATACGCGGAAGAGCTGCTTCAGATCCCTTGCTCCTGATTGGCCTTAAGAATATTGATATGAGTGTTCTTCACGTTGACTGGGTGATAATCATTCGATTGCTCAGAGAGGTGACCAGTCGTGCTAGTACGCGCCTCTTTGCTTTTGCTTGTGTCGTCTCTAAGGTTGCCCTCGTAGACGCTGGAGAGTACTTTGGATGTTTTTGAATGCTTCCCAGTTAAGGCTGATTCACAATCCTGCGGTTACGGCTGCGCTTGCCTGTTACGGCCGCTAACAGCGAATCATGGCAACCGAACATCATTTGTATGGAACAACGGCACACGTAAGACGCTGTAGGCAGCCGTAAATGCAGTAATCTCAATCAGCCTTCAGATTGTGGCGAAGTACAATGAACGGCCAATGTGAGCACGGAATAGCTGATGCAGCTGGTCATCGCAACAATGGTAAGGAGGAGGACATCGCAAGAAATTTCTTGCGCGTCCAGAGGTTATAGAACTCATTCTTTTGGAAGTCGGCATTCCTTCTTCTGATATGCAGTCGAAGATTACAGTATAGTTCATGTCCACATGTTTTCATATGCAATAGTCCCTTTAAACTTTGTCAATGGTATATTGTGTTTGCAGGCTGTGAAGAACTATATTGTGATGTTAACGATGTCGTTTCTAGCAGCAGCGGGGTCTTACCTACACAAAACACATCCGTAGGGCATAAAATAGGCAGTAGATTTCGTATCACTGCATCATAAGGTATGGTGTGGTAAGGAGCCTCGTGCAATAAAGGCGTACGTCAGTAACAGGTGGCTGACCAGCATCTCATCTACATCAAACAACATGTTTTTTCCTATCTTTTTCTTTTGTAAGGGATCTTGTTACGCGCAATATTTTGACACGCAGCTCCCATTATGGTCTATAGTTGGCCTACCTAGTCGGGATTAGAAGGATACCACGTTACCTTGAGACGTTTGCTCCATGGGCTCGCCTCTATCCATAGCATGAACTGATGAAAAGCGTGCAATCAGCCTTAAAGGGTGAAATGAGCTCGAAGAAGAATGAGAAGGCGGCTGAAGAAGAATGAGAAGATGGCTGCACGCAGAGAAACAGATACTCTGTTGAGTATCTGTTTCTCTGCGTGCAGCCATAGAAGCCATGTTAATCTGTAAGTTTGAATTTCAAACACGTCTAGTTTCATTTATTTGTTTCTTTAATGGCTTTTTTTCCTGCATTACAATTCACTGGCTTGCACTGTGGCATTGAGGAGTGCTCAGACACCCTCCCAGGTGTATATCGCTCGCTGAGTGACCCCTGGTTTGCCAGTTCGGAACGATGCGCAGCTACCCAGGGCCGACGAGTCGCAAACACGGCGAAACACGTGTCCTCTGGTGCTGCCGCATCGTTCCATGAGTATCTGTTTCTCTGCGTGCAGCCATAGAAGCCATGTTAATCTGTAAGTTTGAATTTCAAACACGTCTAGTATCATTTATTTGTTTCTTTAATAGCTTTTTTTCCTGCATTATATATATATATATATATATATATATATATATAGGGAGAGAGAGAGAAGCTCTTTTATTGGCATTACATACGGAATTCGGACTCTTCATCAACAAATGCACATCATTTACATAAGGAATGACCTTGAAGGATCAGACGCTATTCGCGTGTAACTGATCCGTACTCAAATTGGTAGCTCAAATATGCGGCAAACAGTAACTGCGGATTACACATCAATGAACTCATGAGTACAAGCTGCAACCCAACAAATCGTGCGCAGAAATAAATAGAACTAATATATATGCAAGACACAAACGAGAAAACACATGAATTTGTAAGTACAACGTGATCTATTCCGTAACATGAGAATATTCAGTTAATGTCAATCCAAGATAGCAGCTAATTTGTAGCTTGAAGCGTAAAGTAATTATGAGTTGTGTCTTAAGGACATGTACTGATGTGCTGCTTTGTAATGCACTGGCAGTGAATTCCATAACTTGACAGCGTAATATTGAAAAGAAAAGTAGCCGTAGTTGGTCCTTATCTTAGGTAAACCTAGGGAAACGGTCCGTGGTTTCTTAGTGGCATGGTACATTCACGACTCTTCAGAGTAATAAATGGTAAGTAATGGTAAAGAACATAAGTTTTTCTCAGTTTGTAAACGATGGTCCATAACCTGCGCTTAAGTAAAACTTTTACCTCAGGATATTGAACAATTTAATGCAAAAGTAATACTTTCATTATTTGGCGTAGCTAACATCGCTCGTAATGCCTTTTTCTGGCAACATGCACAGGCTTAATTGTGGAATCGTATGTTAGGGCATAGCATGCGATACCATAGGAAATATGGCTTTGAACAAGAGACATGTAAACTTCTTAGAACTCGTGACGGCACGAGGAACCTCAACTTATTGCATAAGTACCCGAATAAACTTTGTTGCACACGTGTGACACATGGTCGTGCCATAACAAGTGCTCATCAAGTGTTATGCCCAGAAATTTCGTTGAGGAGCGTTTAGCAATAGTATGAGGACCAAGTACCAAGTCACTATTACAACTACCCGTGAATAATGGGGGGACCTGAAGATGACATATGAAGACTTGGACGGGCTAATCTCTAACTTATTAAAAGTCAGCCAAAAATGAAGCCTTGATAGTGTATTATTTGCGCGTGAGAATAAATCGTTTATATCAAACTCTGCAGAAATATGGAAGTATCGTCCGCGTACAGAATTCTTGGCTCGTTCAGATAAGATACCAGGTCATTTATGTACGGGAAAAAGAGAAACGGCCCAAGAATGGAACCCTGGGGGACACCCGCCGAAATGTTGCCAACAGTGAAGAGGCATCACCAAGTTAAACAAATTGCTTTCGATTAGACAGGTAGCTGGATATAAGTTTGAGAGTTACGCCTCGAATTCCATATCGTTCTAATTTCGAACAAAGTAATGGATGGGCAATCGTGTCAAACGCTTTCCGAAGGTCAACGAACACGCCCGTGGTTAGGAGCTTAGTCTCAATATTAGACTTAATCAACTCGCAGACCGAGAGGGCTGCTATTTCAGTCGACCTGTTCCGGCAAAACCAAACTGGTTATCCGATATCAAGGAATGCCTCTGGAAAAAATCCTCTAATCTGGATAGTATTAGGCGTTCTAATATATTACCGATAGTGGGTAGAATCGCGATGGGTCTGTAGTTCCCGGGAGATAAACGACTACCGCTCTTAAAAATTGGGCAGATTTTCGAGACCTTTAACTCATCAGGGTACGATCCTTCATGAAATAATGAATTGATGATGGCGGACAAAGGCGTTGAAATCAGTGTAGCCACATTTTTAAGAAACTCCACAGATATGTGGTCATATCCTGAAGCCGCCGTGTTTTTCAAATTGTAAATGACCGACTGGACTTCTTCTGGACAACAAGGGGAGAAGAAACACATGTGTGGGGGTTACGAGAAGGAAATGTGACCTAGCTCAGAATTAGCGTTGTCTGAAGGTACGAACGCAGCGACATTTAGAAGTAATTATTTAATAGATTGCATATAGCTACTTGATTGTCAAGAATGTTCCCTGAATCATCAGCAAGGCTTGAAATGGCGTTTGAGTGCCTGCTTTTCCCAAGAGCGCAATTTACTAAGTTCCAAGACTTGCGTGAATCTCCAAAAGCTTCCTTAAATTTTGGTAGGAGTAGTTTCTCTTAGCTATGCGTAGAAGTTTGCTAGTGATGTTACGTATTTCTCTCTCAACCCTGTGTTATCAGGGTTCAGACGATGTTTGTTATACAAATTTGATCTACGCTTTACACATTGTAAGAGCCCGGTAGTTAGTCACGGTTTCCTTTTGGTCTGTCTTTTAGAATATCTTTTCAGCTTTGACGATGCCCCGATACACTGAGTAAGTACTTTATGAAATGTACTAAATTTACGTGTAGCACATGTGTCTGCATCCACGAAAGACCAGTTGACGCTCTCGATATATGACCTAGCTAATGAGAAGTCACAGAACGTAAGAGAACTATTTGTCACACAACGTTTCTTCTCAATCGCAAAGATGATGTCATGGTCGGACATATCGCAGGGCAACACTCTGACAGTGAAGGAGTCCGAATGAATGTTAGACAGGATATGATCTATGAGGGTACCAGTATGCCAACTTGGGTACGAGTAGGGCATTGAATCCATTGGCCAGTGCTATTGGCGAGTAATATATTTAGATATGAAGTTGACTGACCTTTACCTAATAAATTGATATTTATGTCACCCATAATTAAGATCTTGTACTGGTTCCGAAAAAGCCTATCAAGAGTAGCATCTAGTCTTTCCAGGAAGTGACTCATGTTGCTCTGGGGAGACCGATATATCACACCTATTATGACGTTCTTATCTCTGAAAAGCAATGACTCTTTCCTGAAGCGCTCAGAGGGAACTTCGATGAACAAAGTTTCACATAAATCACAGCCTAGGTTTATGTCATCTCTCAAATGATAAGTCAAGGAATCATCAATAAGTAGTGCAACGCCGCGTGGAGCCCCAACACACGATTAGAGCATTCCAGGAGATAACTACTAAACGAAAAGTACTGCTCATTATCCTTTTTTAACCATGTTTCGGATAGATCGAAGATTGTTATCCTGTTTGTTAGTGCCGTAAGTAATATGGACAGATCATCATAATGCTTATTTAAACCTCGGACATTTAAATGAAAATAAGAAAAAGCAGACCGTAAATAATTCTCATCAAGGTCTTGCAAGGAAGATGGAGAACAAATTATGAGGCTTCACATCGTCACGAACACCCTAAGTCATAAGAGCGATGTCTTCTCTGGTCTTAATATGCAGAACTTGAAAATCGTCAGATTTTCTCGCGTAGATTTTCCCTTTGCGGGTCCAAAGGTGTTTCCAGTTAACTTCTTTCTTATGTGCTACCGCCGCGCCTAATACTTGCTTGTTAGCAGGCGACAAGTGCTCATTAATGAATATCTTCACATCACCACCAGGCAGTCCCAAAGAAGAACAAGTCAGTTTCACTTTCCTTGACATTTGGAAAAGTTCATCCCTTTTAGCACGAGAAATCATGCGGACAATTATATTTTCTGAGTAGACTGTTTTGTTGGGACGCGATGACATACTTCGATATCATGATCTTCAAGCTTCACTTTTACTGCTTCAGCAATTGATTTCACAACATTAGCTGTACTTGGGATGTCCTTGGGTACGCCTCTGATTTCGAGGTTCTTTAACCTCTGATATTGCTCGATGGCATTCAATTCTTGCTGTAACTTATACACGGAATCCTCAAGTTCAGCATTCTCACGCTTGATATCAGCTACTTCGCTACGCAATGCGTTTAATTCTTTGATGTCGTTTTTGCATTCCGACAAGGTATCTTGGCAGGATTGAATGGCGTCCTTTAGGGAGCGATCAGCACGCATTTTCTTTTGAAATCATCAATGATTTTGATTAGCTCTTTGATTTCTTTGCTCGACATCGTACGTCAATAATAGTTCACACAACAAGAAACACCAAGCAACACTTCAGCGGCAGTGCTGTGCAATACTATATGGAAGTTTACAAGTTGGTGGTTCTCACCTGTAACACAGGATGTGATCAGTACATGTTCATTGCCACTGAAGTAAGGACGAGCGCAGAGCAGATGCGTCTTTTATGCTTTCGATGACGGAAATGGTGCTTGCAACAACGTAGCTGCGACGACTCAGAACATGTTGATAATCAGGTTGTCGAAGACCGTTTGTGTGTCAGATAACAAGGGCACGCAGGCTGAAGATTGCAATCTGTAACACAGGATGTGATCAGTACATGTTCATTGAAGTAGCACTGCCACTGAAGTAAGTATACATATGCTATACGTGCAGCCAAAGAGCTCCTGCGAATTTTTTTTCCTTATACACTTGACTGGCTTTGCACTGGGCTGTCAGTGAAGCGTTAATAATAATAATATTTTTTATTCCTTGTCAATCAAATCAAAACACAAAGCAGGCCCGTCTAAGCCGAAGGCCTTGTGACGCTGGGCGTGGAGGCAGTCAACAGCAAGACAACTAAACACAACTTAGCTAGAAAAAATAGACCAAATACAGCTACATAGTACGCTAATTAGGCGCAATAATATAATTGACGCACTGACGTTTTCAAATCTGACTTGGACTGGATCGTTAAAAACTGAGAAGGAAGATCGTTAAACACGCGAGGGACATAACATACTCTTCGAAAAAGCCCATACCTAGTGAAAGAGAATGGTACAACAACATTAAATGATTTTGTTCTCACTGAATGGTTCACCGTGACAGGTATTTTGAAGGAAGATTCCCAAAAGTGATTTAGTACAATGGTTGATTTAAAAAGATTACCAAAAGATGCAAAAGACAGATCTCGAAGAAGGTCCCCAGAATGCCCCATGCAGCAATTTTTATAAGCAACACTTTTGAGACAGCTTCTAAGAATGTTGTTAACCTTAATTTCCAAGTTTCACTACAATGTGCGAACAATGTTATACCATATCGTAATATACTGTAACCGAGAGCATCTAGCACTGACCTACGAACTCTCGAAGGCGTTACATACCTAAGAGAAAAAGTACGCAGGACGTTTGCCAAACACGCTTACATACAAACGATAAGCGTATACGAAGAGGGGAGTCATGTCCTGTAGATCACATAAACAAAATACAGAAGCCGACACTGAAGATTTTTGTTTAAGTTTAATTTGTACAAGCTTTCGCGTGGAGGTCCACGCTTCCTCAGGTATAAAGTGAAGTGGTGACACACACAAGTATATATAGTATAGACATATACACGACTAAACACACTGCTGTACAAAGAAAGGGAAGAGGAAAGAAGATATGGTGCCACATGTCTGTGTACAATGAATAGCTGGGCAGACGGATAAGTGACCTCTAACCGTTTAAGAACAGTAAAAGGTGTTGTTGTGAACAAAAAGGCTCGCCAACCCAGTTTCGCGGAAGGGGGTCAGGAGTATAGGAAACGAGTGGCCCAGAATGGACAAAAGGGAAGGTTACGGATTATCTAACGGAGTACCAGACGATGACTGAAAGTGGGGATTCAAGAATTGTGCACAAATAAATATAGATATATAGCTATTAAATTTACATAAGCAGATATAACGAGCCAGGACTAAGATTCAGACCATTTGGTGTGAGACACTTGAATTGCGAAATTAAATAGGACTCTCTATTCTTACGTTTAATGTCGGTGCGGAACCCAGATTCTAGCAATATAATTTTCAAATCAGTTTCAAAATCGTGATTAGGTTGATTGAAGTGAATGGCGACAGGAGTTTGGCGGGCATTTAGGATATCAAATTTGTGGCCATAAAATATTTTTTCTCATTGTGTTGGAGGTTTCACCGATGTATTGTGAATTGCACTTGCAGCAGAATATCAAGAAACAAATATTGAGTGAATTACAGTGGAGTGAATGACGAATTTTCAAACAGAAGTCACCCAAGGTGCTACGGGCAATGGTGGACGGCGCGATAAATTTACAGGTCTGGCACCGTGTACTACCAAAGGGATAACAACCCGGCGAGCGCTTCATCATGCATGATGACGTGAGGATGTCGCGCAAATTTTTCGATCTACGGAATGCTACTAATGGGGGAGTGGGAAAAATTTCCTTTAATTGCTCGTCAGCATGTAATATATTGAGGTGGCGTCTAAGAATGGAATTGGTATTGACAAGTGATTTATGATATGTGGTGGATAAAACTACATTACTCAAGTCCTCTTTTCGTTTCGGGGTGAATAAGGACTCCCTGGATAGGCTAGATGATTTGGCAAACGAGTCATGGATGAGTTCAAATGGGTAATTTCTTTTTTCGAAATCAGATACCATTTGCTGAGCATGTTTTACAAAATCAGTCTGATCTGAGCAGATTCGTTTCAGGCGCAAGAACTGACCATATGGAATACTGCTTTTCTGGTGATTGGGATGATAGCTTTCATAGTGGAGATATTGGCGCTCGTCCGTTGGTTTCTTGTATAGTTCAGCGGTCAGCCTACAAGATTTACATGACACTGTCACATCAAGGAAGTTGATGGATGACCTTGAATAGTTACAGGTAAATTTAATTTTGCTATGCAGATGCCTCATCACCAGACCAGAGGACAAAAATGTCGTCGATGAACCTGAGATATATAAGTGGCTTAAGGGGGAAAGAATTGAGGGCTGAGTTTTCAAAACGACCCATGAATAAATTGGCATAATTAGGTTAATTAATAATAATTTTAATTAATAATAATTAATAATTGCCCGTAGCACTTTGGGTGACTTCTGTTTGAAAATTCGTCATTCACTCCACTGTAATTCACCCAATATTTGTTACTTGATATTCTGCTGCAAGTGCAATTCACAATACATCGGTGAAACCTCCAACACAATGAGAAAAAGATTTTATGGCCACAAATTTGATATCCTAAATGCCCGCCAAACTCCTGTCGCCATTCACTTCAATCAACCTAATCACGATTTTGAAACTGATTTGAAAATTATATTGCTAGAATCTGGGTTCCGCACCGACATTAAACGTAAGATAGAGAGTCCTACTTAATTTCGCAATTCAAGTGTCTCACACCAAATGGTCCTGAATCTTAGGTCCTGGCTCGTTATATCCGCTTATGTAAATTTAATAGCTATATATCTATATTTATTTGTGCACAATTCTTGATCCCCACTTTCAGTCATCGTCTGGTACGCCGTTTAGATAATCCGTAACCTTCCCTTTTGTCCATTCAGGGCCACTTCGTTTCCCATACTCCTGACCCCCCTTCCGCGAAAACTGGGTTGGCGAGCCTTTTTTGTTCACAACAACACCTTTTACTGTTCTTAAACGGTTAGAGGTCACTTATCCGTCTGCCCAGCTATTCATTGTACACAGACATTGTGGCACCATATCTCCTTTCCTCTTCCCTTTCTTTGTACAGCAGTGCGTTTAGTCGTGTATATGTCTATACTATATATACTTATGTGTGTCACCACTTCTCTTTGTACCTGAGTAAGCGTGGACCTCCACGCGAAAGCTTGTAGAAATTAAGCTTAAACAAAAATCTTCAGTGTCGGCTACCGTATTTTGTTTATACAAACGATAACTGAGAATTCCATGTCATGTCCGAATCAAAATACAGCCAATGTACTTGATAGTTCATGAATACGTCAATGGTTGTGAGTAGGGCTGTGCGAATAGTAATTTTTTGGGTTCGAATCGAATACGAATCGAACAGTAAAATCTTCGAATAGTAGTCAATCGAATAATGTCGAATACCACACAAAAGTGTGTGCTTATTGCTGAATAGTAAGCAAAAGCTTGCATTGAAACCTTGTGCACAGTTTGTGAGACTGACTGCGAGCTATACACATATTGTGAGAATGGATGAGATGCAGACGCATCGCTATTGTCGACTGGTGCCCTGTAGCCCGCGGCGCAAGATTCGATCGCTTTTTCTGGTCAGCATCCCTGGCGATCTGACCTATCCAATAAAGCTCTCACAGTTTGGGTGGAGGTGCGCCTGATCGTCGCCTTTACTCCTAATATTCTACCCTGGAGCTTCGCTCCCGCAGGATACTGCCTACAATGTCGCCACCGCCTTCCGCAGTCGGTGACCACCCGACGCCCTTCGGGTGACTCTGCTGGGCCTTCATCACCGCCCCTCAGGCCCCGGGACCCACCGTCCTTCTCTGGAACTGACTCTCTCGATATTGTCGAATGGCTCAATACCTTCGATCGGGTCAGTCGGCACAACAAGTGGGATGATGCCACAAAACTTAACAACGTCGTGTTTTACTTAACCGACTTACCCAAGACGTGGTTTCTGAACCATAAAGCGGATTTTAACCGACTGGATGCTTTTTCCACTGGCATTCGCGAACTCTTCGACCGCCTGCCTATCGCAAAGCCGATGCCGAACACAAGCTTTCGCATCGAACACAGGGTCCCGACGAACATATACGTCGTACATCGAGGATGTCATCTCTCTTTGCGCCAAAATCGACGCTAACATGTCCGAAGCTGATAAGATAAAGCACGTCATCAAGGGACTGCGCGAAGACGCCTTCCAACTCCTTGTCTCTAAGGCCCCAACCCTCGATCTCCGACATCGTTACACTGTGCCAGACGCTTCAGGATGCGCGCAACGCTCGTATAGCGTATAGCCCTCCTACAAGCCTCACTATCGTCATCACTCAACAGCACCAACTTGTCCCCCCCCCCCCTCCCGGCACCCCGGACACAGACCACAATAGCACACTCGCCGACGCTGTCACACGTGCAGAGGAATGCCGACATCTAGCCCGTTATCGCACGTTCGACTGCCGGGCTCAAGCTAAACGGAGATATGACGAACATCACAAGCACGTTGAATTCTGTCCGGTGTTGAAGTGTTGTTGTGTGCACCAATTCGAAAACCAGGGCTCTCCGAAAAACTTATCTGCCGGTACCTGGGCCCATACCGAGTCCTGCGTCGTGTTTCGGACGTCAACTACACTGTCGAACCTATCAGTCTACCACCCGACCGTCGCCATCGGGGCACTGAGACCGTCCATGTCACACGTCTCAAGCCCTGCATCCCCCCTGACGTCAGTTCGGATCTTCGCCAGGATGTCGTCTTCGTCTCAGGCCCGGGGAAGATGTGATAATTAATGAGATGCAGACGCATCGCTATTGTCGACTGGTGCCCTGTAGCCCGCGGCGCGAGATTCGATGGCTTTTTCCGGTCAGCATCCCTGGCGATCTGACCTATCCAATAAAGCTCTCACAATATATCATTGATGAATAGGTGTGCGCTAGAATTGCCCTCATTGTAATTCCAGACATAACATAGCTGGCTATGTGATTAAATCCCTCTTTCTATGGCGTCATAGCTGGTCCAGCCAAAGCTCAAAATAATTAAAATAACTTAAACATCCCTGCCAACATTTGTTAAAATATTTCTCGAAAGTGACCATTTTCAGTGATCCCTCAAACCGCACTTTTAAACCACGCCTGCAACCCTGCAGCGCTGACAGAAGCGTAAACTAGGCCTCGCTTGATGCTTGGAGACATGATGCGAAGCCAACTTGCAGGATATCGTCAAGTTCGCACGGACAAATCTGTCAAGTAAGCTTCACCTAACACTCAGAACCATGAGGCGAAGCCACCTTGCAGGATATATTTGAGGCGCACATAAGTAAAGTAGGCTTCGCCAAATGCTCAGTGGCGTGAGTTGAAGCCAGCTTGTGGAATTTAGAATATATTCGAGTATTCGATGAAATGTTATTCGGTACGAATATGGAATATTTCCAGTATTTGCACACCCCCAGTTTTGAGCCAGGTAAAACAATAGAGCATGTGTCATCAAAGCTCTTACAGGGATTGCGAAAGCAGATGAGCTGGGTTTTTGTCAATATTCAACTGTATAGCGCTGTCACAGAACCAGTTACGAACAGTAGTGGCATCAATCTGTAGCAACCGAATGACCTCATGCTGAGATACGTGCGCCGCTACCAATAAAGTGTCATCGGCATACTGAAATACTTTACAAAACTTCAAAACACGAAATAAATCACTCACGTAGAAATTAAATAATAAGGGAGCTAACACAGAACCTTGTGGAACACCAATGTCTACTGCTACAACGTCATTAAATGCACCACCCACAAAAACCACCTGAGTTCCATTACTTAAAAAATTGGCCAACCAAGAGTATACAGGGTGTTCCATTTAAGATTGACCCCACCTTTAAAAATAATGAATCATCGCAGAAGAATGAAACCAAGTGCATAGTGTTACCAGTGACCTGGAACATTTAATGGTATTTTTTGTCCCGCAATTAACTGATTAATTAATTAATTTAATTTTCTAACTTTTTAATTAGGAGGATCACACCGGAGATGTCAACTGTGAAGTTGTGGGCATTGACATGAGAAAGCGAACGCAGTGTGTTGGAACTCTCTAGCTTATACGAGTCTTTTTTCCCGGGCCCGGAGTTCCGAAACTACGACGGAATCAGTTTCCGTCGCGCGAAAAGAGCGCTTCATTGCAGCGCTTTCTCACGGCCGCTTGACGAACAAGCATTGATGCCGTCCGTCCGCCGATGCTGTTGTCTGTCACGGGTGCGGGGACACCAGCAAGGTCACTGCGGCGCTTTATCTCTTGATTCTTTGTTTTTTAGGCGTGAAACGACACAAAACACGGGAAGCGGAAGATATCTGCCCACGGCTTACCTTGAACCACGAGCGCGAGATTATTAAATCAATAAGTAAGAAAGAAAAGCTGGGGGCTATCACTGTGCCGACATTCTTTGTTGAACGCTCTGAGGGACAAACAATGCCCTACTCCAACGAACAGAAAGCGCGCATGGTCCTCGCCCTACGTGCTGCAGGGGGCAAAAAGAAAAAGGCACTCATGATATTTCAGAGTTGGCACCCTGGCACAAGACCACACCCATCGACTATTGTCCGTCAATACGAGGCGCTGAAGCAATATGGCAGGTTCATCAAGGAGCGTTGTAGGCCAGCCGAGCTGTCA
Source organism: Ornithodoros turicata (assembly GCF_037126465.1). Lineage (NCBI taxonomy): Eukaryota > Metazoa > Arthropoda > Arachnida > Ixodida > Argasidae > Ornithodoros > Ornithodoros turicata. Next base: position 787,167 of record NW_026999372.1, on the reverse strand, counting down.
GACGATGTTCGCATCAACATCTTGGCATTTCTTGAGGCCTACCCTGAAGCTAGCCTCCGCGAGGCGAGCAAGCAGACAGACGTCCCGTTGTCTACGGTGTTTAGAGTGGTAAAAGAAGCAGGCCTCCATCCATACCATATAAAACTTCACCGAAGGTTGGAACAAAATGACTTTGAAAGCCGGTTGAACTACGCCAACTGGTTTTTGCAGATCGTCGATGAGAACCCCCAGTTTCTAAGAAATGTCATATGGACTGATGAGGCAAATTTCTCTCGTGACGCACAGGTGAACTTGCATAACGCTCATTACTGGAGCGCTACTAATCCGCATTGGTTTGGAAGGACGCGCCACCAGTATAAGTGGTCGCTCAACGTGTGGTGCGGTATCTGCGACGGAGCTCTCATTGCCCCGTCTTCCTTGATGGGACACTGACCGCGGTGAGGTACCTAAATGAGATTCTATTGGGCCCCATGGAAGAGTTCTGCGCCAACGTTCCACTGGCACGGCTTGGCAAGCTGTGGTTTCAGCACGACGGCGCACCCACCCACAGCTCTAGCCAAGCGAGGTCTGCGAGGTCCCCAGACCTGACGCCGTTAGATTCCTTTCTGTGGGGACATCTGAAGGATCGCGTGTACGACCAGGAGACAACAACATCTGACGCCCTTAAGGCGAGTATCACGGAAGTGTGCCGTGGAATCCCCGCGGCCACGTTGCGGAGGGCAACGGAGGACACAATTAAGAGATGCATGTTTTGTGTGACTGAGGGAGGCGATCTTTTCGAACACCTGCTCTGAATGTACATAGTATTGTTTCGGTCATGTTAAAATACCTGTGCAATATTCTGTAAAATAAGTTGAACGAAAAAGAAGGCATTCTAGTTTTATCCACTCGTTTAATTCTTTGTTTGCTTGAACAAACTCCGGTTGCCAGTTTGAAAGAAAAAAAGAAGATGGCTTGGTTAATAGCGTTTCCTGCTTCCATTCCCAAGGTCGCGTGCTCTGAACGCGGGCCAACCTGAATCGAACCACCGTCGTCTCCCGGCCATAGATACGCGTTGTGCGCTGTAGACCTACACACAAGGTGGCCCGAGGTCATATGCATGAAGTCACTGACAGCGAAAGCAACGTGCGATGCTCTGCTCGAGGTTTTCAGTCGTACGGGCATCCCAGAAATAATCTGTAGTGACAGGGGGACCAATTTTACTGCTGCAATGACCCAGGAGATGCTCAAGAGACTAGGATGCACTCCTAGATTTTCAACCCCGGAGCACCCAGCGAGTAATGGGTCAGCGGCGCGCTGGAACAGGGTGTTTAAGAACAGGCTTTACCACGTAATCCAGCGTGAGGGACGGGGTTGGGACAAGTTCGTCCCGTACCTACTTTGGGCCTGTAGGGAACTGCCACACGACACCATCGGCGTGGCCCCGTTCGAGTTGCTGTACGGTAGGTCACCGACGGGGCCCTTAACGATTCTGAAGCGTTCGTGGACGGACGAAATCGACGTCCCAGATGTGCTACGCGAAGCGCCCGCCGAGTACCTACGTCAGCTGAGAGACGACCTCTCTAGAGCAGCAGAAGTGGCAGAAACGGCTTGTGAAAAGAGGCAGCGAAACAAGGCGACAGTGGGACAGGTAGGGGTCCTCTTCGAATGCGAGGAAGATTTCGGCGAAATTAGTTATGCGCTTTCTGGGCCAGACAAGGAGGCAGATGTCATTGACGTCCCGGACCAGAAATTGGAGAAAAGGGAAATGAGCGCTCTCCTCCGCGAATTCCGTGAGCTGTTCCGAACTCAAACAAAGGTAGCGAAGGTTGGGGAACACCGCATAGAGCTAAAGGGAGGCGAGACGCCTAGAAGGCCACACCACTACCGCATCCCGGAAACACTAAAGGGCGAGGTCACGAGACAGGTGAATGAGCTGCTGGCCCAGTGACTTATATACCCGGTAGAAAGTGAACACGCGCACCCCATTGTATGTGTCTCAAAGAAAAATGGGGAAACCCGTATGTGCGTGGATTACCGCGCTATGAACGCAGCGACTAAGGAGGACGCGTTCCCGATGGAACTGACACGGGAGCTGATACACAAAGTAGGTCGCGCTGCTTATATAACGCTGGTGGATCTTCGGCGAGGGTATTGGCAGGTATCGAAAATGGTTAAAAGCCCTGGTATCGAAAATGGTTAAAAAGCGAAAGCCCTGAAAGAAGGAACTTTGGGGTAATTACATATACCCATAAAGCCTCTCACAGGATAAAAAAGTAGCTAGCAAGTACAATGTTGAAGTAGTCTTTCGTAAAAAACCCGGCTTAAGATCACTGATTAGGAAGGTAAATCAGGAGCAGTTACCTCGGTGCTCTATAAGTCATGAAAATCAGTTTGTGGACTGTATAGTTGGGGTTGTTTATTGCATACCGTTTAGTTGCGGGCGTGAATATATTGGGCAAACATCCCGGTGCATTAATGTTAGGTTAAAGGAACATCGTTATTCGGTTAGCAGGGGGTATGGAAACTTGGTTGAGCATTTAAAAAGGTGCCAGGGTTGTGTTGCAAAATTCCATGAGACAAAAATTTTATATAAGAGTAATAAGGGCGGTGCTTTATTATATCGTGAAGCTTTAAGTATAAAAAATGCGGGGTCCAGGTGCGTGAGTGTGCCTTCAGTGCTGATAACTGCTCCAGTCGAGAAGTTTTTGGAAGATTCAAACAGGAGGGACGCAAGATAAGTCTTATACTTTTGATAAAGATAAAGTCACTAGGCATGCTGGGGGTGTACTGGGAACTTGCTGAAGAGGGCGTTGTTGGTTAGGTTAGAGGATATAAACCAAGTTTGATAATAAATCCTTGTTCGTCAGTCTGTGCCTGTGTGTTGTGTCGTCTGTTGACTTGTTCCCCGGCACGGGGGTTTTATCGCTTTTAAAGTATTGGCAGGTGCCGTTGGCTAAGGACTCTCAAAAATTGTGTTATTTGTCACGCTCGAAGGCCAGTTTGCATGGCGCGTAATGCCCTTCTGCCTGAGGAATGCCGCTGCTACATTTCAGCGCATTGTGAACGTATTGTTGCGCCGTCATCGAGAATATTCGACGGCGTACTTAGACGATATCGCGATTTGTTTGGAGTCGTGGGAGGACCACGTGAGACACGTGCGCGAAGTTTTCAGTGAATTGCTGGTGGCCGGGTTCACGATTGCGGGAGACAAATGTCAGATAGCACAGCCATCGGTACCGTACCTCGGGATGTAATTGGTTCGGGCAGACACGCGCCCGACCCGTCGAAGCTGGCTACAACTAGAGGGTTAAAGCGGCTCATATCCAAGCGTGACGTACGAAGTGCGTTAGGCCTTTTCGGATACTACAGGGAATATATACCCAAGTATGCAGAACGAACTGGCGTTACCCCTCACAGAGTTGACCGGCAAGGGGACACCAAACGTGGTACCGTGGTCAGAAAGCGCACAAAATGCATTCGACGGGCTGAAAAACGCATTGTGTTCAGTTACCGCTCTCGCAACCCCTGACCTGTCGAAACCATACTGGTTGTATACCGACGCGTCCGACTATGCCGTCGGAGCCTGTTTAGCCGAGATGGAAGGGGATACAGAGGTACCAATAGAGTTCGCCAGCTGCAAGCTCACTCCTACCCAAAGACGATGGTCAACAATCGAAAAGGAAGCGTTCGCCATAGTGTGGGCACTAAAGCGTTTCGACAACTGGTTGTTCGGCGCTGAAGTGTTCGTGATTTCGGATCACAACCCGCTATCGTACGTCACCGCGAGCATGCCCCACAATTCCAAGTTGATCAGATGGGCTCTCGCTCTTCAACGGTACCGCGTCACTGTAAAGTACAGAAAAGGAAAATCGCACGGCAACGCCGACGCGCTCTCTCGGTTAGATAATGAAAACTGGGATCAACACGTGAAAGACTCACTCACGCACTCGCGGGCGCGGAAGAGACTGAGCTTCATGCTCTTGTGTGTGAAGTGCTTGTAAGTCAGCGAGGCGCTCCTTGTATTCAAGAACACTGAACGAACCTTTTGTTTGTGCGTGCGTTTCCTGTGTGTGAACTGAACTACCTATATGCATTTATCGAACTATATTCGTGGAACTTGTGGTAGCACTCGCGACCAGCACTATTTTGTCATGTACGTTGGTCGACCCTTTGGTGGTCGGACCAACAATCTTCGGCCGGAGGTGTAAGTGTGGGTCGCCTGTCGCCTATGCATACACCGCGATGCGGAGAGGTGGCTCCAGAACGTCGGCTTTCACTCATTAGAGAGACTCTAAACCCCCATCGCACGACGAAAGTATAATAGGGAAGGAATCCCTCTTGTCCCTCAAGGCAGGGATTCAAGGGCGCCAACCACGGAACCGGTGTTGGCCAGTTAAGCCACCAAGGACAACCGAGGTTTGGCGGAAGCCAGCGAGAGTTCGCTGGGCAGTTTTGGCTGCAGAGTTGGAGTAGACGGCCAAATTGCATCCCTCATCGGCTGAGTGGATGAACCCTCCTACCCCCGCAGCCCCTACTCCGACGCTTTGGTAGCGCCGTTATTGTCATGTCGCGTAACAAGTGATTTTGCTATTCTGACACAATATACTTGTGCCTCCTTCGCTACCGACCAAGTCGTCTCCCTGGTTAATTCATCCTTGCTGCGGAGAGCACGGCGCGGGAAAGTGTATGAACGGGCTCGGATCATGAGGAGCAACTTATTACTACACCTATGCCACAAAATTTTCTTTTGCTTAATTAGAGCAAGGATATTATCAAGCCACGCATTTTCAACCTTCCGCTTGTGGAATCATACTCGCCTTTTCGATATGTCATAACATTTTCTAAACTTGCCAACTAAAATATCGCACATTTCTAGGTGCGTACAATCTTTGAAATCATGATTCCAATCAAGCGATGCTAGATGTCTGTCAAATATATCATTATCAATAACATAAGCAGTAACAAACTGGTGTATCGTAGCAGGGGGTTTGAACAAATCCCGACAACACATAAATGCAAAGGTGAAAAAAATGATCAGAAAGTTTTTCCTCAACAACACCTCCCCAAACGGAAGTGTCACGACATCTCATATTAAAATGGTCTAAAGAAGAAGAAACAAGATGATCACCCAGAAGCTCAACCCTAGTCTGTACTTGTATCAATGAAGAAATACCAAAATCCGCAAGAATATTCAAATAATCACATACAATAGATTTTTCACGTTTCATAACATCAATATTAATATCACCAGTCATACATATGTCAGCGGATGAAAAACTAGAAAGAAGCTGTCTTAACTCACTGACAAATACACTTATATTGCTCTTAGGTGGCCGGTATATGGCTAACAAACGAAATGAAGCAATGTCTGTAGTTACCTTTAAGGCCACGCACTCCATCCATTTACACATGGTTGGCTCTATGCTAGCAAGAATACCATTTCTAACAAAAACAGCTATACCGCCCCAACGACTGTTCTCCCCCGTGAACGAAAAACATGAGTAACAAGGAATCTGATAGAGATCTAATTCAGCAGCGGAAACGTTGATTTCCGTTATAACAAAAACGTCGACCCAGTTTTTCACTTTGCTAATTGTAACTTGCAATAACGCTCAATGCCTACGCATACTTCTGATATTAATGTGCAAAACACCAACAGAAGTTCCAGAAGTCTTAAAAACGTTTACCTTCTGTGGCAATTCATTGAAGCTAGACCATGCAGTACATAGATCCATATCGTTCAAACAATTTTAACAAGATCACTCTGAGAGGTAATGCGCAATATCGAACCTTTTTCATCCTTCTTCACAAAAATCTTTCCATTTTTTACCCATACAAACTTGTATGCACACTCTTTAGCGCGTTGTTTGGCCATCCACAATAGTTCTCTGTAGAAGCGTGTTAGATTCTCATTGATAAACAACGGAAATGGCAGATCACCTTTTTCGAACAGCAAACGGACAAGCTTTCTTTTCCGCAGCCACGTGTTTCTTATTGCCGAAGAGATCAATCTGATTAGTATTGGCGGTACCTTGTCGCTTTTCACTCGAAGGCGGTGGACAGCCTGCACATGTTCTGGTTTAAATTCAGACATACCAAGTTTTTTTAGCAATGTCTTCGACTATGTCATCTATGTTTTCATTCGCCTCAACAGGAACACTATGGATTTCTAGATTCAAATTTCGACTGTACTCTTCACTTTCATTTAGAGAATTCTGCAATTTCACCTTATCTTGCAGATGGTTTACCTTCTTTCAGAAGTCAGTTATGTCACTCTTGTGTTTGATTTCTGTCCCATGAACCTCACCGTAAACTGCAGAGAGGAAGGTAACTGAACTTTTAAGCTCATTGATGGTGTCCCTGATAGGTAGGATTGTTTCAATTACGGGCTTTAGTGATACGAGGTCCTCGACTTTCTCACTCAGTTGAGGAATTTGTCTTACACGTGTTTTAACTGACAACGCTTCAGCCATAATCTTATCAATGCTACCTCTAAAATCGTTCATACTCTGATTAGCAGCCGCAGCTAGTTGGGCGCCTTGGCTAGTATCCCCTGAACGAGTCTGATTTACCCGACACGTACGACAGACCCTTTCCTGCCGCTTTAGAAAACGCATTGACCGAAAAGTCTTGTCATTCACACCAGAACATTGCGAATTTAAATGGTACCCATATTTGCAGTTTGCACAGCACAACATATGACCATCAACAGGCAAAGCCTTATTGCAACTAATACAGTCACTCATGATGCAGTCAGTGGCGCCAATAACCACTACAAATTGATGACTACTGGTTATACGTGCTTACCTATTCAAACAACAGAAGCAGATATTAGTAACAGTCAAACAAGCCGCTGACTGCAGTGGTCTCAGGGGTGTAGCGTCCTTTTGTAGGTTCTGCAGGCGCACAATGCTGCTACCACAATCTTGATATCTGAAGAATCTGGACAGAAGCGGTATCAGGAAGATAGGTTGCAAGCCGGTCCCGCTCCAAAGCAGATAACGGTTGAAGGTTGTAGCCGATTCAAACATCAGAAGCAGATATGAGTCATCAGAAGCAGATATAAGATATGAGCAGATATGTGATAACAGTCAAACAAGCCGTTCCTTCCGACAAGGTGTGCATCCCTACGTGCCTTAGCCAAGTCGCAGCTTCCTTCTCACCACGTTGATTGCAGGGATCGGAACCGGAAGTGAATCCGAACCGAAAACCGAGGAAAAAGTTATTTTCTGTCGAACCCCAACCGTCGTTTCGCTTGTCCTGAACCGAACGGGAACTGAACCGAAAAAAAATAGTACTGCTACCGGTTCGGCAATCAGTTCAGAGGTGAAATAATTGTACCACGGACCGACCTTTTTTTGTTTGTTATTTATTTATTTTTTGTACGATGCCAGATGCGAGTACAAGTTTGTGACTTTTGTGACGCCATTTTTTTTTGTCGGAGCAAAAGATGGCACTGACTGGGTTCTGGCAAAAGGCACTTGGATTTTTGTTTTCCTCAAAACACCACGAGAGTACAATGCAGTAAAATAATATGTAAATAATCAATGTGTTTATTCCTTGTCTTGTGTTTTCACCTGAAACTGTTATCTCACACTCTTAACACCGTGTCGGGGAGGGTAAGCTCGCTTTCATGGAGCAAAATTACTGCCGAAGTACCCGTTAAACCAGGACCGAAAAAAGTAAAGGTTCCAACCCCTGTAAACGTCCCGACCGCTGACCACTTTCCTTTTCTTTTCTCTTTTTTGGAGTCGGGTTCTAAAAAATACCGGTTCCGATCCCTGGTTGTTTGGACAACGAAATCCGGAAAGGGACAGCTCGCTCTATTTGTGTGCTTTCATAATTAGACGTGCTCGCCATTTTGCGCCGATTCGTAGGAAGCAAAGAGGAACCTCCAAACTGACATCGTTATTCATGTTTTAATTACAAACGGCGCAACTGATGAATCTTGTTCCTTCATTATTTTATTATTCTGATAATGACTGAATCTTTCAGATCGCGAAGATGATGGAATCCGTATGGACCCCGAAAAGTGATTCAAATGCTATGGATGCCTCTGCATCTATATACCACATAAAGGTGACTATTCCCTGTATTTGGACCATTTTTAAACAGAGAAGCATATATGTAAAGCGGATGCTCAATATATCTTGCAAGATTGGAGACGATATCATTCACTTATAGCGTGACTCCCCTCTGAAAGTCCACTTCCTGTCAGGACAACAGTAAGATGACCAAGTAACCCAACGACTGCACAAGTGACCGTTGGGTACTACCCACTTTTCTACGAATAAGTCACAAAGGCTCACGCCGCTTCATGTTATTGTGTGATAGTGAGCTCTTCGAAGCGAGCTAAACGATTTCAAAGTTCCTAATGACGTACACCTTTATCAGGATACCGATAGTGTCGTTGACTAGGAAGTATCAGTTCACTCTTAAGCTGGTGACATCTAATAAGGGGCACTTTATTGCATCGTTTTGCCAGGTGCACTAAACGGCAGGACATTCCGCGCATTTTAAGGGATACACTGTAGCATACTCTAGCCCTGTAGGATGTGCCGCACGCAGTTGCATGCAACAGCACGGTAAACGATCAATATGCCAGTTTGCGTACCCATGAGACAGGTTGTGTAGCCTGTGTGAAAGCTTATAGGGAATTCTAATTAATCGTTTCGGCCAAGCGGTTCGCGAACGGCATCGTTTGTGACAACTGGGTAGACGATGCGTCTTCTGGTTGAGCCCTGGCGAAAGGGTTAACAAAACATTTGATTGACGATTATTCGCTAAAACTCCCTGGTACTGCAAAACTGGTTAATTTCGCAGTCTCAAGGATTCACGAATAGACGAGTTCGGAAAACCCCAGAGTGCTTAGCTTCGGCTTGAATTGTGGGAGTTTACTAATACGAAAGAAACGGTTGTCCTCCGAACTGTTCCAATTTCTCCCCTACCGGTCCATTGTCCACGACGTGTCAAGGTCAGCGAAAGCGAAATGTGAAGAGTTATTCTTCGTTTCCCCGCTCACCAAGCGCCCAGGAAGCAATGCGTGCGCAAAGAGCACTGGGAGCAAAAGGCACTTTTCTGAACTCGTCTATTCGTGTGGGAGTGAGTTTCTGGAATAGTTCACTACATGGTAACTTTGCGAATCTCTGTGGAAGCGGACGGAAGCGGAAATCGCGGGTTCTGGGCTTCATGACACCGCCGGCAGTGTGATCAAGCCTGTATATGCAGCCAGGCTTGTGTAGGCTTGCCATGAACTCCAATCCCGCGAGAATGACATTAATGGGGGTTAAGCGGTCAGCCCCCGAAGTGGATATCATAATTATGCAGTAGATTTCCCTCTCTCGACCTTTATTCGCTACAACCTCCTCTCCCCAAGCCAGCAATCCCAAGTGATAAAATATGCGAATAAACTATTTTTGTTTAAGTGGGCGTTTCAATTATAGGAATCTTTAACAAGAATGAATTTCTGAGAATGAAGACCGTTAATAAGTAGCTCTCTATTTGCGGTGCTCATATCTTCACGAGTTCCAGTGGTCATTCATTTACATCCCCGCTACTATACTACGCGGTACCCTTCAACGTTATTTCGCGAAAAAAGTTCGATCGCGAAATTCTTTAAAATTAAGTTCTCGGAAAATTTCCAGTTTTACGGTATTTCTAGTAGGCCCTGTAGTGTTCTTTTCTGGCAGCACATACAGTCGCAACCTTCAACAAGTAACACCTTCAGTTATCCAAAGAAACGATTGATATGATTTTAAGATTAATCATTGGGCACCAGCGGCGAACAACAACGCCAAAACACACACACACACACAAAAAAAAAAAAAAAAACACGGCCCATATAAGTCTTGGTTGCGGAATCACCATCTACAGGGTTCCTCCGTACTTTTGCGCCCATGTCAAAAAGAACAACATGATAACGCCGTCATTTATGTGACACTTCATACGTCACGTCATTGACAATTCATTTGACAATTGTGTCATTCTTGGTCGTAGTGCAGACATTCATGCTGTGTATGCTGAGTTCCAGTGCCTTGTCGCTCCCTGTGTTACTCATTTTGCCCCAGTTAAATTCAAATTTAATTGGGACAATTTAAAAAATATAGCACCACCCATGGATAACTCGAGAGATTTTTCGTATTCGCCACCGTCTGTCCAGGGTAAGACGACAGCAGGTCACTAAACAGATAATCACAGTACTTGCACACTTTGTATTGTACCTTACATGAAACTTTAAAATCTAACACGTATGAAGCCAAACATCACTACTACAACGCATGTTTATCTAACTTTTTCAGGTTTAATACCAGGAGGTTTTGCACACCATCATTCCGAAAGAGTCGAAAACTGAATATCCTGTTGTTGACGGCGCTCTACGCTCAGATGCACTTGTGCTGGAAAACAGTTTTCATGAACGGTTTTCTTCAGTTTTTCACGTTGGAAATAGGAGTTTAAGTGATCTTGTGCCCAGAGACGACATCCATTAGATTGAGGATATAACATTTTCTGCCTCAGGCTTTTTTAACTTGTTATTAAGGTTGGGTAAGAAAAGCTGTGGCCCAGACTGAATCACAAATGAGTTTATGGTACGTTATCCTGAGCGGGTGTCAATATACCTCGAAGTTATTTATTCTGTTTCCCTGCAATTTCGTATGGTTCCTGATGCATGGAAAAATGCTAATGTAATCCGTCAGTGCTGGGTGTCGTCTCTTCCCAAGCAGCACAATGTACTGAAAGTCGAGTGCAATAGGGGTGGACGGTATATGTCTTATCAATCTTCTTTAGTTTCACGAGTGTGTTCAAGGCCTTTCACCTACCCGTCCACCCCTATTGCACTCGACTTTCAGTACATTGTGTTGCCTGGGTTTGTTTCTATTTGTCTCGTCCCTTTTTTTTACCTTCGCACTGGGGTTTTATCGATTGTAACCTCTTTACAATAGAAATATCTCATCTAAAGTGTCATGCGATAAAGGTGAGTGCATGTGTCCGTTTTGCCTAGCGTGAGCTCCACTTAACGAAAACTTTGCTCTCATCCGGTTTGCTTTTTTATCTGATAGGTAGGACAAGAGTGTTTTTCAGACTGCAATGTGCCTCGAACAACAAGGAAGCCGCACGCCTATTGCAGTTAGAAACAAGTCCTGGCTTTATATCATACATATAAAAAAAAACAAGTACAAGAAAACACGAAAAAAAATCACGGATCTTGAACAATATAGCCGACGTGCTAACCTTGAAATAAAGGGCATTCCTTCGGAGGCATATGAAAACCCTATCGACATTGTAAGGTTGATCGGCGACAAGATCTCAGAGCCCTTGTCACGGGAAGACATTCTAGCATGCCACCGTGTTCCGAGCGTAAAAAGTGTAGGCGGGAGCAACATTGTCGTTCAGTTTACTCGAAGGGACAAACGCGACGAGTTTCTGTACAAGGCAAGGAGGATATGGCTAACAACTGTAAAGCTTGGTCATAGTGTACGACATCCTGTATTCATAAATGAGCATTTATGTCCAACCTTGAAATAGCTTTTTCAACGTTGCAAACAAGAAGGAAATCAACTGGAAATATGTTTGGAGCCGGAAAGGCAAAATATTTGCAAGAAAGCAGGACGGATTCCCAGTAATACAAATAAGGGACGAACTGGATCTTGCTAGAATCTGTTAGCATGTGTCTTTGATATCTGTGTTTTTTTGTGTGACTATGACACGGCTTGTGCCACCTGCCCGCCTTTCTTAACTTGTGCAGGGCCTTAAAATACCCCATCTAAACTGCCTCCATCTAAACGCCAGGTCTCTTTTAAACAAGAAAGATGAATTAGATTGCCTCTTTGACCATTTCATAGACCAGCTAGATGTCAGTATGTTCACAGAGACCTGGTGTTCTGGTGAGGATCACTATCCCTTGCAAGGATACACCCTATTCCCTCTTAACAGGATCGGGAGGAAAGGAGGAGGTGTCGCAATTCTTGTCAGAAACTCGTTTCATTGCCAAATTGTACATGACTTTACCTGTTCTACAGGCGATTTTGAAATATTGACAGTAGAAAGCGACAAACGTTTATTCACAGTTACATATAGACCGCCGGATGGCCACATTCAACCTATGTTAGATTTTCTTGAGCGACTGTTTTCCTTTGTGACTCACAGTAATTATGCTCTCGTCATGGGAGGCGATTTCAACATTGGCATGCTCACTAAAACGCACACATCAGTTACGCTTTCAAACACTTTTGGATGCAAATGGTTTCAGCAATGTCATTGAGATTGCTACCCGGGTCACCAGTGTCTCAGCGACATCACTAGACCTGTTCATCACAAATGAACTCGATTACACAGCCTTTGTCACCAGCGCGGATATAAGCGATCATATGCCTATTTTTGTAGAGATACCGTCACTTAGCAAACAACCAAAGGTTGAGACACATGTGTCACACCGATCCATTCAGCAGTCGTCTTTTGAGGCATTTCGAAATGACCTGTTACTAACATCCTGGGAACACATTTTTAAAGAGAAGGATTCGGAGAGAGCGTATGAAAGCTTCCTTGATGAGTTTCGTAAACTATACGATAAGCATTTTGCGGTTAAAGTTTTTAGGGTTTCCGCAAAAATTCGTAAACCTTGGGTAACAAAGAAACTGAGACAAATGTGAAATATTAGAAATAAGCTTTATAGAAATTTCATAAAAAATAGGTCACCCGAAGATCTAATTATTTTTAAAAAATACCGAAACAATGTAAACTCGAAGTTACGTAGCGCAAAAAAGCTATATTACAATTCAGTTTTCGAGAATGTTTCTGCTAAGCCAAATATTGGATGGAAGAGTCTTAAATCAATTTACAGTCGGGAAAACAGCCCTGTCGAGGAGTTGGCTGTAGGTGGAACGGTTCTAACTGGTGCACGGTTAGCTGGAGAGTTAACACTTTTTCTGCATCCCTGTCAAACTTACACAATTCCACAGGTACAAGTTCACATTATCCTGGCATACACTCCATTCCACGCCAAGACCACGGTTTCTTTCTGTTTCCAACAGATTCACAGGAAGTCATTTCAATTTCTAAAAACCTCAAGAATAGTAGTCGTTGTGATAAAGACGGGTTTCAGATCCGCCCCATTAAATTCGTTCTCGATATCATTGCTCCTGTACTAGCTTTTATTTTTAACGAAATAATTTATTCCGGTGTGTTTCCGAACGACATGCAAATTGCAAAAGTGGTCGTTTTACTTAAAGGTGGGGACCCTAATGTTCTCAGTAACTATAGGCCCATATCAATCCTACCAGTATTTTCAAAGGGTTTAGAGAAATTAATCCATAGCCGTCTTTTATCATTTTTAACAAAGAATTACATGCTTTCCGATTCTCAGTTTGGATTTAGAAAGCAACGCTCGGCAGAACTAGCTCTTCTGTCCCAGAAAGAATATATCCTTTCCGGGTTCGAAGAAAAACTCATTACTCTCGGTCTGTTCATCGATTTCACCAAGGCTTTCGATTTACTGAATCGCGGTGTTCTCTTATTAAAGCTTGAGCACTACGGTATCCGCGGTGTTCCGTTAAATTTAATACGCACTTACCTTCAGCATCGCAAACAGTTTGTTGATATTCAGGGGCAGCGTTCGGGAATACACCACATCACAACCTGTGTACCACAAGGCAGCATTCTTGAGCCACTGCTTTTCATTATCTATGTGAATGACACGTTTGCCTTATCGAACCACATTAAGATAGTAGCTTATGCTGATGACACCGCCCTATTTCTGCAAGGAAAGTGTCTCACAGATTTAACAACAAAGATGAACAACTTCTTATCAACCTTCTACACGTGGTCTACAAAAATTATTTGCCAATTAACCCCTTAAAAACCATGCTATTGTTTTCCACCCACTGCATAAGGCGATTTCCTGCTCCGAATCTATTGTTATTGGTACAAGCACGATATCTTTTGTCAAGGAGGTGAAGTCACTGAGCGTTTAGTTCACTGATACGATGTCGTATAGGATGAACACGTCGGTTACATCAATAACAAAATATCGCGCGTTATCGGCAATTTAGGTCGACACAGAAGCGTCCTTCCAACTAAGGCAAATGTTATGACCTATAACGCACTGGTTTACCCTCACCTTACATACTGTCACCTAGTTTGGGGAACGACAACGCAAAAAAAATTTGAAAGGTTACTTTTGTGTCAGAAGAAGGTACTTCGTCACATAGTAAACGTTCCCTTTTTACATCCAACAGGATCCCTCTTCGCGAAATTCAGCATAATAAGAATTATGGGTCTCTATAAGTACCGCATGTCCATTACATATGTAACTTCAGTAAAGCAAAATAATCACATCTTTCTAGCCCTAGCCAATTTAACCATGAGATTAACCTCTTATTCACTACGCTACAATGAGCCCTACTTCACACCGTGTGCACGAACTAATTATGGCTCACAGTTGGTTTCATATAATCTTCCACGACATATCAATCCCCATTTCCAAAACAACATTAACATCAGCTGTCTTTCAATTCGCTCTATAAAGGCCATGTATGTTCACTAGGATAGTCATATTACTTCGTGTGTTCTCATAGCATTTTTGTTTTATGCATCTAAATGCATTGTGTTCATTACCATTGCCTCACTCCGTAATTCGTCTGGTTTGCTATTTCTCACTGCTTTCTTGTATCTGTCGAGTGTACAAAGGAGGTCAGACCTCGTCAAGCTGCAGTTTTTGCAGCTTTTTGTCTGTATCCCCTCACCAAGTGTCATTGGTGAAATAAATTATCATTATTATTACAATATGGCGACAAATCCTTTCCTGGCAGATCCATTTCAAACTCGAAACACCGTCGTCGTTTCTTTCATAAAATTCCCAATTTGTCCGAGTTTGATCGGTGCTTGGGTAGCCTAGTGGTTAAGGCGCGCACTAGCTGGAGACTACTTGTGTCGGTAAGGCTTCAAATCTCGTGGTGGGTGAGGTTTTCGGTGGATTAACGAGGTCCGGGATTTGGCCTCCGACTACGGAAATTCGGCGATATGAGCGTGGTACTGCATAGTTAGTTGCCACTCCCACGGCATGTTTTGAACTCTGTTTCTAATTGACACCAGAAGTTTTGCACGTGAGCAAGCACGAAACGACTATTCAGGAGGCTATATTGAGACTTCGTTTAAAACGAGGCCCTTCTAAGAACAAAATAAGTAGGGCAGAACGAAAAAAAATTACAGTAATTTTTATTGAAAAAAATTTCGTCTCGTGCAGGATTTGAACCCTCTATCCCCGAAGAAGGTAAATTTTGCATTTTACCAGTATCATACCAGAAGTTCAATAGCCATGTACACCAGAGGATCATGATACACTTTGACTCGAAGATGTATTAAAGTAGAACGTCATAGTGAAAAATTACAAAAGTGACAGTCAAGCACAATATAAAGAAAATAGTACGCTATGGCTGTGAGGGTTGTGGCTATTGGGAGAATACATGACGAATGTGCCCGAGGGCGAGTTCACTTCTAGATCCCTTGTCGAGGATCCAGACAAGTGTGATCAAATGACTTCGCGTAACTTTAGGTGGCTCCTGTCACTTCAGGTGGCTTCAGTGACTTTAGATGATGCCGGACGTCGTCAGGTGACTCGAGATGTCTTCAGAAGACTTGAGGTGTCTTCAGGAGACTGTAGAGGCCTTAAGATGACTTCACGTGACCTTACCTGACTCCAGACGTCTTTCAGCTGACCGCTGACGTGTTACGGTGACTCCAGCTGACCTGAAGTTACTTCTATTACGTTTAGCTCACTCCTGACATGTACTGCTACCTTGAGGAGACTTTAGGTGGTTTCAGATATCTTCTAGTGCCCTCAGACATGTTCAGGTGGCTTCAAAAGTCTTCCGACGTCTTCATGTGACTTCAGGTGTCTCCAGACGTCTTCAGGCGACTTCCAGAGGCTTTAGGTTACTAATGACGTCTTCAGGTAGCTTGAAGTTACGTCAAGGAGAATTTGCTCTACGCGGTCCACGGGGTTAGTATGCGTCTTTGGCCGTCCTCAGAGGTAACTAAACCGACAATTGTCTGGAAAGTCTTCGGAAAACCCAGAGAGAACCTCAGACAGCACAGCTGATGACAGGATTCGAAAGCGATCATCCTAACCATTTTCCACGGGAGGTGGTCACTGCAACTTAGATCATAGCCTCTATAATGAGAAAAGAACGTTGCCTACAAGACATCGTCAGTACTGCACATCGTGCAAGTCGTTACATGGGTTCTCGCCATGTTGAGAGCGCAAAAAATTGAAGAAGCAGGCATCCCTGGTAGGCTTATTTTCACTGCTCTTGTTTCGTGTTTCGAGTGCCGCTCGCAATGTTACCTGGGAAGGAAGTGTACTGACGTTAAATAAACGCAGCGATAACATGCAGAGAAAGCAGAAAGCTAGTGTACCCAGAGTTTGGGGGAAAAGAAACACAATATGACAAGATCTTAAAAAAAAACAAAAATGCAGTACCTCATCAGAAAGTTATTCCAAAGCAAAGAAGAGATCTTCCGCGACGTTCTTTGCTCCGTCTGTGACATATGCCACGTGCTTCTTGTCCACTCTTTTCGCCTTCTCCTTTTCGCGCGAGCGCGACTGGAGCCAAGAGACTACTGGAGCCAACAATGATGATAGTGTGTATGTCATTTCCTCTCCCCAATACTGCTGAGTGGCGCCCCTTACGGCCACTGTAACTATCATCTGACCCGGCGCTTCGATATGGGCAGCTAGATGTGCAGGTTCGAGCTGGTTTATTATGCCAAACCATCACCATTATCTTCAATTAATTGTTAGTGACAATGCTGCGTGTCATTAGCAAAACAAAAAAAGGATATAAATATTTCTGAGCCCGTCGACGTGAACCAGTGGACTGTATCACAAGGCCAATCAATGTGCATGGCCAATCGGTAGGCTTAAAATCAGTGGGAGGCGTGAGGGTTACCCAATCACAAAGCTTAGAAGTCTTGAAAATGGGGAGAGTCAATATATGTTGAGTAGACTTGGTGTGGACAAAAAAAGTGTACGGAGCCAAACCAGTTAATTAGCATATATGAGGTGGAGCCACAAACGGTAGGCTTACCAAGGACCAATCATTGCGGTGGAGCCGCTAACTATCATGAAATGGAGCCAATCAGCAATCAGTGGGCTTAGCATGGACCAATTGGCATGAACTGGATGGAGTCAAGATAACCATTAGCATAAACGGTCGGAGCCAAGATAGCCAATCATTGATCATCAGCTTTTGGAATGGGTCAATCAGCATTAAGGGGTGGAGCCATGTCAGCTCATTAGCATAAAGGTGCAGCGCCAATCTAGCCAATTATTGATCAGTGGGTTTGAAATGGCTCGATCGTCATTATGGGGCGAGTGAAGCTAGCTTACTAGGAGAAAGTGGTAGAGCCACAAACATTAGACTTACCAAAGACCAATCAGTGGGGTGGAGCCAGCTAATTATCATGAAGGAATGGAGCCGATCAGCAATCAGTGGGCAGAGCAAGCACCAGTCAGCACCAAGTGGGTGGAGTCAAGTTACCTTAGTAGCATAAAGGGGCGGAGGCAAGTTAGCCAATCATCGACCTGCAAATTTTAGAATCGGCCAATCAGCATTAAGGGGTGGAGCCATGTCACTCATCAGCATAAACGGGCGAGGCTACGATCGACCAATGAGATGGCTTGCAACTGGCTGGTGCTGGATTAGAACTAGACTGTGTTGTATTAAAACTGGATTTTGGCTTAGAACTGGATTTTGCTGGATTAGAATTTATTATTATTATTATTTGTTTATTAGTGCTACAAAAATCAGGAACACACTTGATATAGACTATTCTCTAGAGATCTGGCCTAGGATTTTCCCTCTCCCTCGCGCGCCCCGCCCACCCGGAGCGCGCCAATGGAAGGACGCGTGGGCGGAGTCGACTTTCATTGCCATCTGGGGGCAGAGGTTCGAACGCAGGCGGAGACGTGCTTTTCGCGATGCTACGTCCACTGGGTCGTTCCATTCACCATGGCCCTGAGTTGGCCCGTGTTCCAGAGATGGCGCTGCTCGATCTGTGATGTGAACCTAGGGACGCGCGTTCCTTGGGACCACGAAAATGGTCGGCGATAAGTACTGTGTCTGAGCGATGCTGGCGTTTGTCTGTTTGTTTGTTTGTTTTTGCTTTTAATAAACGCTTCATGATCGGCGTCTCTGAGCGATGCCCGCGTTTGTTTGTTTGTTTTTGCTTTTAATAAACGCTTCGTGATCGGCGTCTCAGAGCTATGCCCGCGTTTGTTTGTTTGTTTTTGCTTTTAATGAACGTTTTATGATGGCTTGTTTTTGCTTTTAATAAACGCTTTATGATTAGCGTCTCTGAGCGATGCCCGCGTTTGTTTGTTTTTTGCTTTTAATGAACGTTTTAGGATGGCTTGTTTTTGCTTTTAATAAACGCTTCATGATCGGCGTCTCTGAGCGATGCCCGCGTTTAAAAGCAAAAACAAACAAACGCGGGCATCGCTCAGAGACGCCGATCATGAAGCGTTTATTAAAAGCAAAAACAAGCCATCATAAAACGTTCATTAAAAGGAAAAACAAACAAACAAACGCGGGCATCGCTCAGAGACGCCGATCATGAAGCGTTTATTAAAAGCAAAAACAAGCCATCATAAAACGTTCATTAAAAGCAAAAACAAACAAACAGACAAACGCGAGCATCGCTCAGACACAGTACTTATCGCCGATCATTTTCGTGGTCCCAAGGAACGCGCGTCCCTAGGTTCACACAGTGGGTTCACAGATCGAGCAGCGCCATCTCTGGAACACGGGCCAACTCAGGGCCATGGTGAATGGAACGACCCAGTGGACGTAGCATCGCGAAAAGCACGTCTCCGTCTACGTTCGAACCTCTGCCCCCAGATGGCAATGAAAGTCGACTCCGCCCACGCGTCCTCCCATTGGCGCGCTCCGGGTGGGCGGGGCGCGCGAGGGAGAGGGAAAATCCTAGGCCAGATCTGAATTTGATTTGAAGTGACCTCTATTGGCTTAGAAACTCTTGGTTGTCTAACACTATTCCTTAGTGTTAGATACTGTCGTCAGATATCTGACGCACCACAGAAGGGTGTTAGCCCGCCGCTTCCATCGCACTGCAGGGGTTATAGTCACAGGGTGGGCTCTCCCTATGGCATTACTTTCTGAGCCATGGTCACTTGGGAGAAACGCCGTTTGATACCGTCTTGTGGCCACAGAGCGCCACCGTCAAGTGATCACCAAATCAGAGGTCCCGCAGGCTCACACACCGAGGCTGCTGCTTGATAGTGCACTCCGCCGCTGTACGTGGATCCGCGCATATATTATACTTGTTGAGTTTCGTGAGTTGCGGATAATGAGTCCAAAACGTTAACACGACAGTTAAAACACTGAACGGGAACACCAGTGTGTTGTCACACCGTATACTGTGAGAACCCCAACGAAACAACATCCGTCAGCGTTACGTTGGACCTGGAGGTGAGGATAACCGATTTCAGTGGGATACGCACATATTTCTCTGGAAACGTATCGTACTTGCTGCTGTGGTGACAACGCACCAAAGTTTTCCAATAAGAAATATGCGGCAGGCGTTTTGGTTTAACCAGCGATAACTGTCTTTGGTGAGAAAAACTTCTTATTACTGCATATCAGGTGTCGGTTTTGTCTGTTTTTCGGCAAGATCATGACACAGGTTATGGGGGTTCTAGCACTTCGAGTGCTGCGCCGGGCCGTTCCGCCTGTGGTTTCGACTTAATTGTGGGAAAATCAGGGCGGATATACGTTGTTTACATCCCGACCCCTGTATGGAATCGGTCGGCACAAAAAACATTGCCTGTAATGTCGGTGTTTCCACAATTGCCTCGATTACGATCTTTATTTATGCATTGTAGTTCATTATACAAAGTAGCTCTACCAAATATTCTCCAGAAAGGGGTAACATTTCGTTGAGGTTAAGGAACACACAATACGAAGAAGACAGCACTAGACTCTTGGGTTGTATGTTGTCCTCTTCAGGTTGTGTGTTCCTCAAACTCATGGAAATGTAACCTCTTTCTACAGTACACCATCTCGCTTGCACGAGTCTAATTTGCTCATTAAATATAATTCACAGGTTTTCTATAATGCCGTGCAAATGGCTCGCTAAAACCGCATTCAGATCGCCCTGACTGCAGTAAACGATAAAGAAGCACTCAGCGAATCGCTCAAATTTTATCGCGATCAATGAAAATGAAAACACGATAACTGACATAATCCGCATCTCAAGTCATCAGCGAATTTTAGCAGATCGGAAGGAAAACCGTTTACCGACCCATCGTCCTGTTTCTTTCACACAGGCGACATCACATTGCTCAGCTTACATTCGTTCTCAACTTACTTTGCCGAATCGTTTTTCGTAGAATTTCCGTAGAGAGACTCCGACCAACACTCCCAGGTGCCACTGGCTCGATTTTTTTCTTGTCCTCACAGTTTAAGACGTAGTTCCTGCGTCTTTGAAACTCATTGACATAGATAATGACTAGTACTGGTGTCGGCTCTTTGCCTCAGGGGGACAATTCTGTGGCTTCTGGTGAAATTGTGGAGTGGGGTGCACATAGTCATTGATTCCCAGAAATGCATCAACAGCAGAGTAGGATGTGTAACTTTGTGCGTCTTTGTTCAATGCATTTGCGAGTCATGCAGTAATGTGTGACACTAGTCATACAGTACAGTACGGAGCACTTATTATACCTACAGAGAGAGGGTTGAAAAATTCATGCAATCTGCAGCGATCAAAACAAGATCTTAGAGTTGCAATGCTCCATGCTTTAAGTGTATCAGATTTTCCGAACAATCACCCCGCGTTGTTGCTCTATTCCACAGCATCCTACCCTTGCAGGACTGATACACGGTATATTCCACTAAGAACGAAAATGCAGGATATGTAGTACGACAGCTGTTAACATTGAAATGCAGCCCCATATGAACACTCCTCTGTACACACACATTACACATTCATTTGAAATCTGCCAGGCTGCTCCCATCGTAAGTAGCATTTGTTGCGAAAGAACTGGCTCTGTAAGCAGGGCCTCGAGTGTCGTTGTCTTTCTGTTGCTAGCAAAAGCACTCCTCAGTCCATGAGTGTTGTTACTGTGATTTTATTATCTTCAAAGCACACGGTACGCTAAACAATGATGTAGTATAATGGTCCACTGTTTGTACGAAATGTGGAGGTGTACATATTGCAGCAGATGTGAAAGTTAGTGGGAATATGGACCTGGTCTCTAATGAAAGGCAATGCACAGGAACACTGTGCCACCACATGCATCTATACAATATACAATACAGGTATATTTTACTGCAATCAGTCATTTATTAAAATTGTTCCCACCAAGCATAACATCTTTAACGTCGGATACTGGAAGGCAACGGGGAAAGTATGGCACACTTCCGAAATGTCTACAGGCATCTGACCGCAATAACCATTACGGGCACACGACCCTCTTATTTGCGGTGATAACCGTCATAATTACTGTACATTTCATTTGGGCCGTATTAATTGCACTATCCGGAACGTATTTCCAATTAGGGTAGCAACTACGGTAGCCTTTAACGGCAAAAATATTGCCTTTGACCGTGAATTTTAAAGCAATTTTTACAGTGCGAATATTGCATATGCTGACATACATGTTGATGCGGAGCACGTTCGTTAAGTGCTAAGTGTATTGGGGCGTGAAACGTTTGTAACGCGCGATTGTAACCGTGACGAGGTGTGTCTTAGAAAATATACCGTCTATCTGCATATTCAGTGTATATCTAATAACTTTTTTGACATTCCTTTCTGACAGATATTGTTTCTTTAATCGAGGCTATAATGTGACTATCTGCTGGGTGGAGCTGTAAAGGTAATCGAATTTCTCTGCTGTGCGACGTGTAACGCACAGATAGGTGTCTTGGAGGGAAAACAGCACGAAACGATAGCAATACATATGAATTTTACTTTCTCCTCCATGTCCAGGTTTTGCTTGAGTTCAGCACAAGAACAAACTTGCTGTCGGAACAAAATGTCACAGACGCCATATATTTATCGGCTCATCTCCAAATAGACGTATTGGCAACATTCCTCTGACGTTCAGTTCAGGGATGTCTCTGGGATATGCAAACTACGCCCTCATTCCAAACCTCCACACGAGATATTTTGCAGACGTACCTGGGACAACTGGTATTCCCTCAGTCAAACAGAAACGCAAATCTCGTTCTGGGGCATCTCATAGGTATCGCATCGATATCCAGATACACGAGACGTTCGCGACCATGTGAGGATGTTCTGAGGATTTTCTGGAATTTTCTGGGATTTTCTGGATGTAAGGACGTTCTGGGGTCAATTGGGTGACTATTCAGCAAAGTTACTGTCTTTTCTTGATTTATCTGCGTTGAATGACAGATGTCCACAAATGTCGTCTCGTTACGCATGAACTACACACCTAAGATGTTCACAGAGGGGTCGACTTTTGCGAACGAAAGAAGAAATTGTCTTCAAATTGACTGTACATACTAGGGATCCACAACAGGCCACAGGAATCATTGCGTTATTTTATTGCGAAATGACGTAACGTTGGAAAACGCACGTAGCTTGCAACCTGATTGGTGGCTCACAAAGACGCATTTAATTCGCATTCATGATCACTGTGTTCGTCACTGGTGCAAAGACAGTTGAATAAAACTCTGAATTACACATGTAAGTACACGCCAAAGCAAAAAAAAAAAGGTGTACAGTTTGAAGATAGGTAAATGGCTAGTACCGCTGGAAGAGCGTAGAAGGACCCATAGGCTTTAGTTCCTTTTCAATTACTGAATGGTCATGTTCGAATCCATCATCAGGACTACATCACTCCACACGTACCCAGACCAATACGGCTAAGCCACCAGCGCACACTCAAACCACGGGCGGATTTAAGGGTCTGTCATAAGAGGGGGGGGGCGGTCTTAAGAAAATTTCGTGCTTTGCAGCGCAGCATCGTCCAGGAGTAGGATTTTTACATAGGGAACACGACCGTATGGGGCGGTCGCCCCCCCCCCCCCCCCACACACACACGCTCCCCTTTTAAATCCGCCACTTACTCAAACATTCCAGTGCATGAGGGACTGCTTGAATATTCCTTCTTTCCTCGAACCGTGAAAGAATGGAATTATGTGTCATCTGCTCGGTTCTCACACCGCTCTGTCACGGCATTTCTAAAAGGACTAAATGCGGTTTTATGGAGTGATATATGTCCCGTTGTAAATTATTGTGAATTTTCTGTGCCCCTCGTACTGGGACCCCTTGGGGGTTTGTAGTATTTCACAAATAATAAATAAATATGCAAAATCCATCAAGTGCGATGCGGTCCTCTGTTATGCCCTAATGCGCAAGGAAATGAAATGTTCGAAGAAGGAAGCGCATCTTTCTTATGTCTTGCGTCTTCTAGACACCCTGATTGCGTGCCTCATAGCGCCATTGTAACGATTGAATATCAGTTTAGCCAAGAAGGCGGCAGAACATATGAGCATGCCCGTTGCCCACAGTAAGAAAAGTGGTCGCAAATCGGCCACAGTCACCACTTTCTGTTCTGATATCTGCGATAAGTTGTCCTTGTCGTTTTGAAGCGACACTCTGAAGGTTTCCAAGTTCCTTGCCTCTTGATATAATCCGGCCTCTACACCCTGAGTCACAAGTTTCTTGGTGCTGTGAAGGTAACGCGAAGTAACCCCCATCATTGGATCAAGGATTAGGGTTTGCATAAATTCCTGAACCTTTCTATAGTACATTTGTAGGAGTTCGTTGTGCCCCTCAGCACTATCCAGGCTGTTATGTCTTTATTGACATCATACAAAACTGTCCTGGACTAATGCCCGAAACCGAATGCCACGAATGTCAGTCCGCTCCGCGTGAGCTGTCCTCCTCTTCCTCACTGCCGTGCTTCTCCACCTTGCATGGACACAACAGAGGCGATGGCTCATTGTCATATAAGTATCCTTCCCATCATTTCCGCGTTTAATGGACCCATACCTGTTGTAGCACGCACATCCATGCCGTACATGAGCTTTGATGTCAAGCACGTAATACTAGACGCACAGTCTAGCACTTTGCAAATAGCAAATCCTGTAACCTTGACTTGAAGAAGTTAGCATCCCAGTTTTCTACTCCTTTTTCCGAGGGCATATTTCACAAATAGGACGTTAGTAATCCTTGAAAATCCGTGAATACAATCATACCGACAATCAGCCAAACTTTAAAAATTATACGCAAGGGTTGGTAGTTGAGAAAGGCCGTTGTATGCGCTACGCTTTGCCTTAGGCGGGATCTGATAAGTAGGACAGCGACTTGCGCTAAGTGTGCTCTGTTCAGATGTTTCATATAAAGATAAGAGAGACCATAAAGCACGCATGCGATAAATGAAGAGAGTAGGGCTAACCACACTCGGCAGGCTGAACACAGTCAGTAAAACCATTTCCTTTGGCATCTTGTTCGGTGTCTCTGCATAAAACGAATAAGATGTAGACTTAAAATACCCTCCGAAGAGGGCGTACAGCGCATGATACATATGATAACGTAGCCGAGCAATACCGTTACCCCTGCACAGAATCTTAGATAATTCGATTGGGAATGCGGGATAGAGCCTTTTGGTGAAGTCGACCTCAAACACAGTGACTGTCGCATTTCTATGTCGCAGTGAGAGGATCAACGTTTTCACATTGGGGTGGATGCACGTTAATTCCCTCGTCCAAGTAACAACAACATATGTGTTCTGATGATGAAGTGAGGAGGTTTTCCACTATAGGAGTGGAACACTACGCTGTAGCTACGGGGTCTAATATTTGTGGTGACAACGATGAGTAATGACGATGAAAGGGGACGGGAATGATCGGAGGGGCGATGGCGATGCTGAACGTGATCGTGATGGTGGGAACGTCCGAGAGCGCTGCTGGGGTATATTGAATGGTATAATGAATCATTTAGGCCTGTCGCCTCAAGAAAGCCAACTACATGACGTAAGGTCGCCCTAGAATGGGCCGCGGTGTCCCAAGGGCCGAGGATGGTCGACAAGTTGAAGGCGCGGCAGCCAAGGGTGGCAAGCTGTGACTGCGGTGTATGCCTCTCGTTGATATATGTCCGGCAGCGGAGGAGTATGTGTTCTACGTTGGCGGGTACACGGACACTCGTTGCACATAGGGCTAGCCTCACAGCCTAGCTGGTAGCGATAGAACGGAGTGAAGGCCACATTCAGACGTAGCCTAGCCTATAGATGAGCGACTTCAGAGGACGAGGAAGCTTTGCAGGCAGCCGGTGTGACAGCGTTGGGTCCACACTTTCCAAAGAGGACCGAGTTGGAATGTCGTGTTGTCACTGTAGGGTAGACCAGGAATTGGACAAATGCCTGAGGAAGGATATTCTATCTCCTATCGAGAGTATATTGGGCAAAGAACGCAGTTGTTGATGTGTAGCGGCAGCGTCGGCCTCGTGGTTCCCAGATATTCCGCTATGCCATGGAACACACTGAAAGGCAACGAAGTGGGAGCAATGTTGTAGGGACTTCAGGGCGCACAGCATATCTATCACCATGAGTAAAATCTTGCAGCCAAAGAGAGGACGAAGACACAACGGTAGAAATACACAACAGCGGAACTGCAGATATCTATCACCACTGAGGAAACGGAACCGCGGATGCACATGTTTTTAATGCACAGGACACCTGCTTTGGAGTCGGTGTAAATTACTCAGTGCCGCGGTTCACAGTCTTTCGCATATGTCAATTAACAAGATAGCATAAAGTTCAGCGGATGTCGATGAGGTACGGTGAGACAGCCGACACCCACGTGTAACGGAATCTGATGAAATGGCAAGGGCTGAAGTGTGCTGTTCAGTGCTGTATAAGGTGTTGCTTTAGTGTTCTGCAAGCTTTTGTCGACATCTGTACATATATTGGTCAAGCATGCATTACAGACATTGTCCTAGAACTGACGTGTAGGTCACAGACAAAGAAGAGGACCTCAGTACTTCGAACAAGAATACATTGATTTTTTCTTTATTCACAAAGAGTGTCTGTTTGGAGAGCTGTTTCTGTGTGTGGCCTCCGTCGAGAGGCAATGCGCGAACACGAGCACAGCTGTAACGACAGATTGCTGTATGGTGTGCACATTAATTGGTTTTGGGGGTGCTCCCTTTTTTTAGCAAGACGCCTGTATTTTTTTTATTCCGTTTTAGCTCCGCGAAGCAACCGTGGCTACGAGCGGCGTAGAGACGTGGGCATATGCTCTTGAGGCGTGAGAGCAAAAATTATGATGTCCGTATCGCCATAGATCCCCTGCACTAGACACGTCAAGCGAGAAAAGAGCGACTGGTACATGAAGGTGTACATGCGGGCTTTGGAGATCCATAAAAAGGCGACGTGAACGAGATGCGTGCATTTAATGCGACGCCACTTCATGTCGTAGAAGATGCACCTGTCACGCAGAATGGGAAAATGCTGACAGTTCACGAAGCTAGGTTTTCGGAGCATGGTTTCTTTGCCGCAGCATACTTCTTCATGTGTCTTATATTTTGTATCGGTTTACCAAACGTACGGTTCGACATGGTTTTGTGCAGAAGCCGCTCGAATCTCGTGGTCACGGAATTCCTGAACACGACGTTTCTGTGCACTAAGGTTCGCAAAAAATTGTCTAGGCATAATGACAGGATGCTGTAGACACATTTAGTTTAATATCCAACCACACGTACAGAGCGAGCAATGCGTAATAAATGACGTATTGTTTTTTGTCGGAGCACGTCAGCAAGAGTTTCTTTGTGGGATCAGCGTTCAGTGATAACACGTGTTTCAAGTGGCGTTAGTGTTGCGAGAGTTTGTTCTTGTTCACACATCTCTGTTCGGGTGCCAGGGGAAAATCCCAACTAAGCGCGTGCAGTTCTTTAGGACACGAAAAATCTGCCACGTTGACGTAACCCACTTCCGAATTGTGAAGGATGTTGAGAAAATCGATCACGTTCCACCTCCAAGGATCGACTTACTCAATGACACTTGTCGGGACATGGAAAGTCATCACGTATAGTACAAACTTTTCACGTCGAGGTAATGGATACAAGTATTTCCTTACTAGAGGTCGTAATCGTCGCACCATCGTTATTAGACAGAGAATACCTTTGGAAGGTGTTACAAATGCCTCCACTTATTCCCTTCTCGTTCGTTTTGTATATCTCGCGATGGCTCACGAGCTCAAGTAGGACTTCGGTGAACTTCAGAGCACACCTCCACGTGTAACTGGTGAAGGACATGGTGCAAGATATATATCCCATCCATCTGTAGTGCAATGTTCTGGAAATACAGCAGGGCAGGTGTCGACTGTGACGTAGAGACGCGTGTGATCGCAGAGGTCCTTACATTCGAACAATTTGGATTTAGTTTCACCATGCAGAACAATCGGATATGTCGAGGGCATACTAGCAGTCCTTATCTGTGATCTCTCAGTTATTCAGGTCGCTTTTGAAAACTTCATTTGGTAGTAGGGCGGGTAAACTGTACGCTTCTAGAGCGTGGACGAATGTGTACGGATAACTGCCCTTCCTGAGGAGGAGGCGATCACGTTCACGAAATATTTGAGCGGTTCAATGAAAGGCGCTCTCGCCGCCGCTTGCGAGTAACCTTTGAAGGCTGAAGCTGAGATCCATGGTTCACCCATATTTAGAACATACATGAGGCGAAGAAGAGAGCTCCAATCCAATCGCATCGCAGATTGTACACGCACAACGGGTTCTTTAGTATTACGACACGTATCACAGAGCATCGTGACAAAATTCGAGTAACCGGGTTGTATGAGTTGGGTGTGGTCGTGATGCATCAGGTTCCACGTTTTATGGTTAAATTCGATCCCGCAAAATTCACAATGAGTCGCGCAGTCATGTGCAAAATGGTGTTCTCCACTCATGACCAACGGCGATCAGTGGTTCACCCTATCGATTTGATCGCTAAATCCCTTGAGCGCCAGCAAGCATGGTTCTGTCGCGTGCGGTCCCAAACCCAGTAAACCAAATACGGCCCAAGGATGCCCTGAGGAAGAACTGAGTTTCACATTTGGATATCTCAGGGAGGTCTCAGAACGTCCCGTTTACGTCCATGGGAACAGACTTTCTTCCTCATTTTGCAGTCCAGGGAACGTCCCAGGAACGCCTATTCTGGATAACTGGGCGTCAATGGGACGTTTACTGTTTTCCATAAAATTGGCTTGCATATGTAGTTAATATGCAATATTATTAAGTTTTTATGTTAACTGTCCACGCTCTTGCTAAAATAACAGTTGGCCGATTTTGTACAGAAGTGAGCATTGACGCAGCCGTATGAAAGCTGACGAGTCCGCACACACTCGGGTCCCTGTCTGATAGTGGCTATCAATAAACCTCAGCACACACTGAAATGATATATTGCTAACTGCACAGCTCCAAGTACACCCACACAATATGTTTCACCATGCAGATAAATATGACAGTTTTCCTCGAGGATGAGATCAGTGTTGCTATGCTGTGAGATTACTGCCAAATACAGGACTGCTATGACAAGGCCTGCAGGTATACGTCATGCTCTCGTAAGAATCAGCAGGGAACGACTGCTAAAATAAACAGACAGCTTTATTATAGATAATGCAAAAATGAGTACCATATCATAATTAGGTTTGATAAAAAGCAGCAACAAAGGCATCAAACGAGATCATATTCATGACCATATAACGTTATACAATAAAATCTTATAAAATCCAAGGAATTAGTTATTGCAGTGCAAGAATTTACAGGAATGCAAACGTGAGGTACACCCATCTAGAGTCACCATGAGAATACAACCTAAATTCTTATTAAAAAATTAAACGAAATGTATGTATGGATTGACAGGAATGCAAACATGAGATACACAGGTCTAAAGTTGCCACCACAACATGACACATCTTTAAGAAATTACAAAGGCAGCGTGTCTTCTATATGGAGTGTTCTTGTGACACCAAAATTAGCAGCTAAAAATGTTCCGCACATCAAAAAAGAAAAACAAAACGTGGTAATGGGCTAAATGATAAGATCGGGGGCA